>NC_139833.1:11036757-11093280 GCF_963691815.1 Echiichthys vipera
ACAACCTTTTGAAATACGATTTCCTGGTCGAAACCCTCCGTCAAACTAAAAAAAGACAACGGTCAGATATGTGATTAGAATCACTCCTTTCGTCACTTTTTTTGTTCTTCCCTGATCATCAAAAAAAAATGTAAACAAAATCAAAGCAAAAGGTTAAAAGTCCCATATGAATAGTGAGATTCCCGCATTGTCTTTTTTATTATAAAGTAGGTCACGGTGCTATATAGACACTGTGGAAGTATCAAAACACTCACTAAATAATATGAACGCGTATGTGTGTGTAGAAAGTGCCACTACAGACCCAGAAACTCTGACCAATCAGAGCAGACTGAGTTGACTTAAAGAGACAGGCGCTAAAACGCAGCGTTTCAGGCAGAGGGTGAATACAGGTATATTCAGACACACAGTATGAGAAAAATAATTAGCTCTTTGAAGATTAAAGCGCGTAAATATGTTCTAGAAGTAAAAAAAGATCATACTTTAAGTCTGAGCTAGGAAAAAAAAACATTCTCCCCTCTGTACAGCAAATAAGAGCATTCCTCTTTAGTCAGGCTGCTCATGATTTCACCTCAAGCATCAGCAATTTCATTGTGTGCCTTTGTTTGCGTGTGTTTTCTGTTTCAATGTTTGGCAGCACGTATGATAAACGGCCCTCCACCAAAATACCAGCTCTTCAATATCAGATTCTCTAGAAAGAGAGAGAAGGGCAGAATATAAAGAGCACCGAAAGAGCAGCTAGATTCTTGGCAGTGGTTCCTTTTTGCTCCTCAGGAGCCCTCCATTTCTTGATATGCTTCTCACTCTGCAAAAATGCTGCCATTTCCCCATTTCAGTTCTCCGCACAATCATCAGTATTTCTCCCTTCATGACATGAAAACAAACTAAGACTGAGTGCCTCTGCGTGTGTGTGGTTTCAAACCCCCTGTCAGCAATCACTGGGTGGGAGACAGCCATAAACTGTGCTTTAGAAGCCTATAATGGGCAACTGCAGCGCTGGCGAAACTTATATCATATTATGCCTCTTCCCATTTAGACACAAATAGGATCATTATTTTTGATAACTATACAGCAAGTGCTGGATAATTTCATTACACTTCTTGCCACTGCATAATGTTGTACTTCAGCTAAATCATCTTAAATCTTGCCGTGTCCATGTTATTATTGTATTTAATTAAAGCACAAAACCAATCAATAACACAATGTCCTACAAATTATTGGAACATTAGGGTAGATCTATACACACATTATGCCTTTCACAAACATTGGTGTGCATGTGACAGGAAAACAGAGCTGTTTGAAAAGCTGTACGCTGACTTCTGCTGAGTGGGTCTGTATATTTCTCAGCAGAAGACTTCATACTGTTTGTCAAAAGGCACAAGTGGCAATTTACTGCAGGCCCTATAAAGCCCATTCAATCTGACAGGATGGGGGCAATGCCCCGGTGTCATCTACCTTCTAAATTGATGGACGCTCACAAGGGTGAAAGCTGAAGCGTTTTATTATAAAGAAAGCTGAAGACATTTGGTGTGCCCCCACTTGTCTTACCCTAATAAATAGGGGCTTTAAGTACACGTCCGCATACAACCAAGGCTCAATTTTACAATCCGTTTTTCTATCAGTTTGAAAGACAAATTTTAAGTACATTCTGCTCTCCTGATAATTACATCTTTGTATGAATGAACCTTTGATACATTAGTTTTACACTTTTTGAACAATGCCATTAAATCTTCTGCTAAAGCAAAGTCCTCAAATTGTATCACTACACACGGTGGGTGCTTTTGTTGAAACTGGCTTAGAAACCTATCAAACTATATACATATAAGGTATTAACTCCAAATGATCAAACTTTTAACTCCCACAGTCTAAATCCTCATCTAAATACCTTTATTGTGTTGTCCTTTCTACTATAGTTTTTGATTCGCTATTTATACGGTCTCCTCCACGATAAACTCAATGGCGTGCTGCGGTGACTGGCTCGTCTCAACCCTGGTGATTTCATTTCCATCCATGGTGATCGTGGGAACATTGATGCCCTGAGCTCCCAGAACAGAGGAGGTCAGGATGACGACCTGTGAAGCGCCTTCTATTCCACCAAACTGATCAGATGGGATCATGACCGTCTCAGTACCCCCTTCGCCGCCCTGCAGTACGTAAATGGTCTGCACCGAGCCAGGATCAACCTCCCCTGTGCTGGTGGCCAGAGAAGACAGCACCTTGGCCCCCTCCAGCACCTTCTGGACATGTGCTGCCTCGGCCTCCTGTGCTGCCTGCTCAGCGTTCTCCTCAGGCAAGTCTCCGTGTAGCCGGATGTGTTTATCCAGGTTGGAGCGAGAGCGGAAAGCAGCAGGGCAGTGGTGACAGGGGTAGGGCTTCTCCCCACTGTGGGTGCGGGCGTGCTCGGTGAGCCGGGCGGCCACACTGAAACTCTTGCCACAAATCCAGCAGCAGAAAGGACGCAGGCCGCTGTGGATGCGCTCATGGTCCTGCAGGTGGGGCAGCTGGCGGAAGCGCTTGCCACATGTGACGCACTGGTGGAAGGATAAAGGTGAACAGGGAAGTTAACAATGGGATAGTGGACACAATATTTTAAAAAAAGGTAAGAGAGGGAGTAAATAAAGTACAGTTATGTTCACAATGCACTGAAATTAATATTTTCTGAGTTGCTATTTTTCTGCAGATGCAGCACTTCTGGCTGGTGTAGTGGAGGGAAGGGATGGTGAGAGAGAGAGAGAGAGAGAGAGAGAGAGAGAGAGAGAGAGAGAGAGAGAGAGAGAGAGAGAGAGAGAGAGAGAGAGAGAGAGAGAGAGAGAGAGAGAGAGAGAGAAAAGAGGGTATGGGGAATAGACACAAAGCAACGAAAACGTGTAACACTAACAATTTTTTTTAATTTTCAATCAATGTGCCGATTGTTTTCAGACAATTAACCAATTCCCTTTTTTGTCTCTATCAGTCCAAAGCACAAACATATTAAGTCCACTTTCCAGGAAGGGTTAGATAACCAGCAAAAATTTACATTGACGAAGCTGGAACCGAAAAACATTTTTTCCTTTTGGCTTGATAAAAGACTTAAACAGCTATCAGAATATCTGTGATTTATATTCTGATGATCAACTGATTGATCATTACATTGCAAGAGATGATCACACATCATGGAGAGAAGAAAGTAAAAGTTGTTGAATGACTGGCTTGCTGCCACCTGAGTGGAGACAATAAACTACGACCAGAAACTTTATTAAACATGAAGCACTACAAAAGAATGACTTTGTTGTGCTTTGCTTTGATTCCCGCTGGGAACACTCAGATTGAATCTGTAATCCTTTTTGTCATTTCTGCAGTTTCAGTGTCTCTGAGAGATATACTCTAATAAAATTCCCCTTGCTGTTGAGTTTGCTCTTTATATACTCTATAATAAATATAGGTGTTGCTTTAGGAAGGCACAGTATATTTGATTTCAATTAAAATTCATCCCCATAGCTGTGTGTTTGAGGACCAACGCTCACTGAGCCTCAATCCTTAGCATGCCTCAAAGATATGGCTCAAGCCAAAAACATTAAATCAATTTCTATAGCTCGACGTGCTGGGACGGTGATAGTTGATGTCCTGCCTCGTCACCAGAGCAAAAGAGGGAGAGGGAGAGAGTCCCAGAATAGTAACAGGCACAGAGGGGAGCTGACAGGCCCTAACTCAGCCCTGTCATTAATCACAGGTACACACGGAGGGAGGAAACACCCGTAGGACACACACTGCACAAATGGCCATGGTCCAGAACCGGAGAGATGGCCATACTATGAACGGGTGTGACCATGGGGGCAGATGCAGTGCTGGATGTCAATTTGAAATACGGGCATTAAAGGGTTAGAAAGCCTTGAATACAAAAAAAAAGAAGGACAAAATATGCTTCAGAAGGCTGAGAAATTGCCTTTTTATGCACACACACAATCTTTCTTACCTCAAAGGGCCTCTCATCAGTATGTGTCCTCATGTGAACATTGAAGGTGGAATTGTAAGCAAATTCCTTGTGGCAAATCTGACAGCGGAAGCGGGGTCGGTTTTTGGACCTGCCAAGCGTTCCTTGGAAATGGGCCAGCACATGCTTCTCCAGGGTACTGTTGGAGGTAAATCGGCGACGGCAAGGCCTCACTGGGCATTTGAGCGGTGTCTGGCCTGTGTGGGATAACCGATGGAGGTCAAGGCCCTCCTGGGTCATGCAACGATGGCCGCAAAGGTCACACTCAACCTGAGGGAGGAGGGAGAAAGCGTGGCAGGAAACAGAGATGTGAGGGAGGCAAACCGGAAAGTAAGGAGATGTAGAATGGACAGAGGGGGGCAATTAATCAAAAGAGAAAAGGTCAGTGACATAACTACGTCACAGATCGATCATGTCTAGCGACCTTTGTTTGATGACCCCTCTTTTGCTAACCCCACTTCCTTTCTGTCGGAACTGGCAAAATGCCAAAAAGCGGGTTTTGCGTATTTGTTTCATCCTTGTTAAAAACAACTCTGTCACTTCAGATTTAGCAATCTCTCTAATGCTGAATGTCTTTGTAGTGGAGAAGTAAGACCTGCTACAGAAAAATATATATAATGATATATAAATATTATTTTTCGAACCTGTCCAGTGCATCGTCCCCGGCCCTGACCCCGTCCACGACCAGTGTTCTTGTCCTCCTCTGTGGTAGGGCAACGCTGCATGTGGATTTCCAGCACTGACTGGTTCACAAACTGGGATGAACAGTGAAGACACGTCGCTGGCTGCTTGTCTGCAATGGAACAGTGTCAAGCTTTAGGCAGGTGGACAGGCTCATAATACTACAGGCTGTTACCGTGCCATGCTAATATCTGGTTCCCAAGATTTGGATGGACGGAAGGACAATACCAAAACATACTGCCTCTGGCCACAGCTGTTGCCGGCGTGAAGGCATAAAAACAGATTACAAAACAGGTGTGAAATATAATATTAATGGTCGGTTTCAGGGTCCTGGAACTGTGCATGCTGACTCTCTGTCGAGACTTACCAGGACAATAGAACAGAACCAACGTTAATGTTCTCAGTTATACCTGTGCTTTTTTGTCCTCTATGAAAAAAGGATTAGTCAGCTGACCAAAAATAAAACAGTCACTGTTGATAGTCAAATCATTATTTGGCTGGTTCCTTTTTTTTCAAATGTGATAATTTGCTGCTTTTCTTTATTTCATATAATAAAGAAATATTTCTGTCGGTCCAATATTATTTAATAGGCTCCAACTAACAATTATATTCATTATCAATTTATGTAGCCTGTTACCTTCTCTATAAAATATCAGTTTCCCAGGGCCCATTGTAAAATAATTCAAGGTGATTTTTCATCCAACCAAATGTCCAAAACCCAAAAATATTCAATTCAGATATAAAACAGGGGAAAAAAGCAGCAGAACAACTGAGAACCCAGAACCAGCAAATGTTTGGCATTTTAGCTTGAAAGTTTATTGAAATGATTGATTTTCAAAATGGTTGCAGATTATTGTTCCTGTTAGCTGGCTAATCACTTAATCATCTAATCGTTTGAGCTCTGATCAGCTGGCGCCCTATGGTATTTTGGCAAAGCACTCTCTCGCTGAGATGGTCTGGAGAACCTGGCTGGGAAATCGCTGACACTGATGGTTCATCAGTATGTCTATAGGCCGTCACGCCAACATCTTGCAATCTGCTAACCATCTGTGCCGCCTATCGTAGTGGGGTTGACTCACTCTGCTCCCCATTGGGACCCTCTAATTAAACCTTTAATAAGGACAATGTCAAGCTATGGCCCTGGACTGATCAATGGATCAATCTCTCCAATCATCCCTCTCAGAGGAGCCACATACCTCTGACCCTTGCGGCACGCTGACTCGTCAGGCTTAACTGACGAGGTTGCCATGTCAACCCCCGCCCCTTATTAAGATGAAGAGTCAACATGTTGACCCAATCCATTTACTTGCACCTTCCTCCTCCATCCACGTGGGAAACAAATCAATGGAAAGTCATTGACTTAATGCATTGGAGGAACAATGCACATATCACATGGATGTATGTTTGTAAATAAATAAGATAGGCCACCCAGGCAGGATGATTAGTTTATACAAATAATAATAATTATTGATCAATCAATAGTAATCCAATGCATGCTTTTCTGATTCGATGAACATTTTATCTAATTGGTTTCAATTACAAGCAAACAAAAGGGTTTGTATCTTTATATGTAGACCATAGTTGGTCGCATGGAAATCGTCACACAATGAAAGGATATGCCAAAATGGCTGAATAACAAAGATATTAAATGACAGAAACACCCCAACCCAGGTGACTAATGAATATTAATGAATATTAATGAATAATATGCCAGGCTGAGCCCTGAACGCTCACCTTGGTGAGTCAACGAGTGCAAGTCCAGGTCTTTCCGGCGCTTGAAGGCCTCTCCACATTCGGGGCAAGGGAATGGATGGCTGGTGTGCAGCAGTCTGTTTAATACATAATACCCAATTTCACTCAAAAGCTTTAACCAGTTGGCATACTACTGACGGTTTTAAACATGTTTTAACCTGCAAAAATAATTACATGGACAAGACTCCAGATAGGAAAAAAGGCAATAATGCTTTACAGGGACAGGCAATTATATCATACATTATAACACTGTATGAAGACTTAAAAATGTCACAAATTAAAGACACAAAAAAAAACTGTAATAAAGAGGGGGAAAAGTCATGTTTGGTTTTAAGCTGCCACTCTCTATGTGACTTGTAGGAGGATTACCAGTAAGTATGTGCTTAGCTGTGCTTCAGGTTAAATAAGGGGTATTAGCTGAGCGTATAATGGCTGGAGATAAAAAACCAGCAGTAAACTGGGAGGAGTCCGAGTTAGGACATGAAAGACTATATTTATCCATTGCATAACGTTACACTGGATACAGCCTTAGGGGAGGAGAGAAGTGCTAGGATGCATTCACCTGATGCTGCCTCAGATCTGCTCACAGCATGAAAAAAATACAAATACTGGTTCTTTGAGCAGCTTCTCATAATCAGAACAAACAAGGATGGTGAAGTTTAGGAAACATAATGCCCCAGTAGATATTGCACATATAGAATTATATACATTATGTATATCATACTGTTACAAGGAATGTCGCAGCAAAAGCACTTGACTACGCAAGTCACTTAAAGTAAAGCAGGATGCTAGAGGTGATGTGCAAGGACCTCTCAATGCACGTATAAGAGGCCAGGCTGTTTCTGTTCCCTGTTAAATAGACACCAGAAATCAATATTTCAGTGACAGCTGACCCTGAGGCAATTGGGAGAATTAAAATTTCAGTCAGGGGCACCTCTTCTCCCAGCCAGATGTTCTTTAATGAGTAGGAGTTATGCTTTAGGTACAGCTTTAGTACTACACGTAGGTACACACTAACTACAGCTAAAATGATACACTGATTAATAAACTTGTCAATGGAAGTAAAAATGATCAGCAACAATAGTGATAATCACGGATTTGTTTCAGCTATTTACACAAAAAAACAAGCAAATAAATCTCAGATGTTTATATGTGAATGTCTCTGAAGGTTCATTATTGACCTTGGCGATATACAAAACATTACGTGTATAAAATTGAACTCCTGCTGATGGAGAATGTGAGGTGCCGCTATGAGCTTGTTAGTGGAACATGAGTTGTAAGAGCATGTGGACAAAAGAATACATTTGAGGCTGTTATTTTATAGACAAATTAATGGTGATTAATTGAAAATATTGTCTGCAGATTAACTGAAAAGCCATAACACGGATTCCTGCTAGTACAGCAGAAATTGCCCATATGGTCCAATGGTTTCCAGAACATGCCACCAGTTTTGTCGGTCAGTATCGAGACAAACACAAGTGTAGTCAAAGGTATGTGAACAGTTAAATGTTTTGGGGAGCTCCGGCTTTTCCTGCTTTTGTCTCTCTTGCATTTTGGATTTAAAATGAAACACTGAAACTACTAAAATGAAACTACAGTGTTCACATTTAGATCATTGTCCTGCTGGTAAAACACTGCAAAGCCTAAAGTCAGCGCTTTAACCTTAGAGACACTGTTATATTTCACATCCAATGTGCTATAGCCAGAATCAATGTGCACGTACACACACAGTGCGTTGGCTCCCCCTTGCTCAACCAGGCAGGACAGAACCAGGCTCTTCCCCCATCCTGAGCTGTTATCGTTATCATCTTAATTTACTGGGCCTCTGTCTGTCAGTCATATGTGGCTGAGGCTCAAGGGCACCCAGACATCTCAGTCAGTGCGTTTGCTACACGGCTTTAAGGTCTTGCTCAGTAGTCAGACACGGCTCAGCTACTACAGCTCCTGGCGAGGGAAAGGTTTATCTAAATCCTGTCCTGGGTTCGGTTTGTAAACGTAATGCAAATGAATTTACGCCGTAAACGGGGTTGGAAAATACATATTGCCAATCTTTGGTCTATATGGAAATCCAGAAGATTAGATCAGGTTAATGTTGGACATAATGTACAGCATGTAATGTAAACACACTCCTTCAAATAAAGCTGAATAACTAAAGATACAAAGGTGATTTGTTGTGTTATTACTTGTGATGTTCAAGCTGATCCTCCGTGTTGAACCGTGACGGGCAGTGAGGACAAGCGAAGAGATGAGCAGCTCCCTCATTGTCCAAAGTGCACACCTGAGTTGAGGACACAGCGGTCAGGGTCAATAATAAAGAAAAATATTAAAAAGAGGATTTTACAGCAAGTTATCTACCAAAACAAATACATATATATATATATATATATAGACAATAAGAAATGATAAAAAGGTCCCAAGTGTGACAACACTACGTACATTTCAGAATCATTTCCACATAATCGTTAATATGTTAAAAATTAATCTAGCTTTTGGTTTGGTTTAGAACCATTCAATTTGAGAATGAAGGAAGAAAATGGTAGAGACCGTACCGGCTTGCGTCCTCGCTTGCGCCGAGGCTGTGTTGATGTGTGAATGCGTTGATGTCTCTTCAGGGTGGCCGCCTGAGAGAAGTTTTTGCAACAAACAGTGCAGCTGAAGGGTTTGTTGTCCGTGTGGCTCATGCTGTGGCGCAGCAGGCTCTGGGAGTTAGTGAAGGACTTTGTGCAAACCTTCACGACAACAATAAACAGTATCAGTGCCACAGTTGTATATGCAACAGTTTTAAGTACATCTTGTGAGGGAATAAACAAAGTTGCATAAGGCCACATTTGCTCAAATGATAATTTTTCCATTGTGCTGAGATACTAAAGAATCTGTCAAAAATAATGAGGTTCAGATTGCGTCTGCCTCAAACACTTCAAAAGCCTTACATCCTCTTGGCAATGTCTGCTGCATGACGTAAATTACATTTCCATCACAGGAATTCATCGCTCAGACTAAAAAAAAAGACACTTTTTGATAAGATTTTGATGGGCACCTTGCACGTGAAAAGCTTTTCCCCGGTGTGGCTGTAGACATGTGTGCGGAGGAAGACCCGGCGGGTGAAGGTTTTGCCACAGTAGGGGCAAACATGGGGTAGTGGTGTGCGGGCCCAGTCCTGCAGCAGCTTGGCAGGTGGAGGGTGGTTGGTGTTGTCGGAGTCTGCTGCAGTACTGCCCTCTGATTCCTCTTTGGTGCCCTTGTTTCCTGATACAAAATACTTCATTAAGAACCAAAACATCCTTTGCTAATTGCCTTATTTTCCCCAAATGGGCTTTAAAACAAACATTTTCACTTACCTTTGAGTGAACTACTGCCACTCAGGATCCTGAAAGAGGGCCTGCTTCTCTTAGGAAGAGGTGAACCTGATTCAGTAGCAGAGGCATGGGGGGAAAGCAGTCGCTTCTGTGCAGTATCCTGAGGTTTAATGGTGCCTGTCTCATCACCAGTTTCAGCTCCATCCGGCATCTCTGTCATCATCTCTGATGTGAAACGGTGCTGCCGGCGATGGTAGAGGTACTGGGTGGTGTTCATGAAGGTCTCACCACAATGGGGGCAACTGTGTAGTGGGTCCTTCAGGTCATGCTTCTGCTTACGATGGGTGACCAGCCCTCCCTCATCGCTAAAGCTCTCCCCACACTGGGTGCACATGAACAACTCGGGCTGTGTGAAACTGGAGGGGACACTAGTGGCGGAGGGAGTGGCATCCTGGCCGTGTTCATCGGCCCCGTTGCTCTGAGTACAAACTTCCACAGATGTCTCTGCAGGAACCACGACCATGTTTTCCTCGCCTTTCTGTCGGTGTTGCTTGCGGTGGTAAAGAAAAAGGGTGGTGTTTAGAAAGCTTTCCCCACACACGGAGCAGCGGTGCAAAGCTTCCTCAAAGCCGTGTTGGGTCTTGCGGTGGGCCACAAGTTCGGACACCAGGCCAAAGCATGACCCACAGTCCACGCACAGGAGCACTGGTTCAGGTTTAGGCTTTTTGTTTGCCCCTCTCCTCTTGGGAGACCAATCCTCTTGATTCGAGGTTGAGGTGGCCTCTTCAGAAACAGGTGGATCAGAGCTCGGAGCTAAAGAGGTCTCTGCAACTTGCTGCCCCTCTTCCTCTGCTACGGGATTCTCCAATGGTTCTGGTTTAAGGTTTTCACTAGTTTGACTCTTCGAGGGAGAAGAATCATCTGGATTTAAAGCTGAATTGGGGCTCTGATCTGAAGTGGTCTCTGGCTCAGGTTGTTCATCTGGTTTTGAATTGTCCCCAGAGGCAGACTGCTGACATTTCTCTTCTTTACGGTGTTGCTGCCAAAGGTCCAGGCTCTTAAAAAGTTCATCACAGTCTCCACACTGGTAGAGGATTCTGGGCTGGTCTGCTGTCAGGTTCTCACTGACTCCAGCCTGCCTCAGAACTGGTTGCATGGAGTGTCCTGCTTGGACTTGAATCTGTGGGACTTCAGCTGTCTTTGATATATTTATTACCTGTTGCTGCAAAGAGAAAAAAAAAAAAGAAACCGGATATTATCTTTAAATTTTTCACTCGTTCCATCTGTTTCTGCATACAAAGAAAATTACTCCTTGTAATACTAATCGAACTGTTGTTTCGAGCGAATTCAACCTGCAGTGTTTTTTTCTTTCTTTAATTATTTTCTGGCAGATGAAGGATGAGAGTTCAGTGTCGGGGTACTGAGGTCAATTAAAGCAGCGTGTGTTTCAAGCCAATGTTCATCTGAGAGCTACAGACGGCCAAGATTATGCCTCGGTCTGGCCGATAATTATCAAAGGCTCATCATGGTTCAAAAGCTCGTTCCACAGGGTTTTACATTTGCTCTATTTGGACGATAAAACCAGAACATTAAGGTAGAAGTTAAAGAAGGTTCAAGTTGTTGCAATTCCGACATTTCCGTGTCTCACATACTGTAAACATTTTATAGGTTTTGCTTTTGCTGGTTATGTTAATACCGAAGACCACCTGCAGATTAGGGCTGGCTGATTCAATAGCATTTTTTTCTTATTTTTTCCTGCACATTGACACCAGGTGTAAATAAGGACTTGTGCTATAATCCGCATCAAGTAAGTGAGAACGCATTCGACACGGACAATCTTTTGTTGTGAACTGCATGTGTGAAAGAGAAATAGTGCAGAGTTCATATGAGAAAACTGCTTTGGAGAGTCAGCTGATGGTCTGAGGCGTTTTTGTTATTAAACGCCAATGTCTTCAAAATAATGTATGTTTGCGTCTACTCTACAAATTAAAAGATTCAAACTATGTTGAAACCAAAGTGGTTTGCATTAATTGTTTTTGTAAATCATAAATGTGTCATGAATGAAAACCTCAGATGAAATATTACACTTTATGTTAAAAGTTAGTTACTTTCTCCGGTGAGAGTCCTAAATGTATTGCCAAAAAAGGGCATGTCTTTTATTAAGCTGGTACAGAATATAAATCTGTTAGCTCTGAAGCAGGTTCTGACACACTGCTTTTTTATCTACATCACTCAAGCCTGTAATGGAGCAGAATGTCAGGATTAGTCTAAATCAAGGCTGATGTTTTGAACTCACCGGGAATGTAAAGAATGTTTTTCTATCTCATGTACTGCGGCTCTACACAATGGAGGACTTGCCAAGGTTGCAGAGGATATAGCGTTTATTGGCTGCTCAGGTTTTGCTTTAGCTTACAATAAATGAAACTACGAAAATGGCAAAAAAAAACACCTCACTTACTATACTCTTGTTTAAAAGATTCTAATTTTATTAGCAATATCAGCTGGAAAGGTACCAAGCTGCTATCCAGTGCTCTGAGACTGAAAAGCAGAACAAACATTAAGTCTTAAAGGGATAGTTTGGCTTTTTTGAATTGGGAATGTATGTGCATGAGGTACTCATTGTCAGTGTATTACCTATAGTAGATGACGGTTAGCACCCTGACAGTTTGATTTAACCAGCCAATGTTTGATTTAGCCACTTCAAAAAAAAAGCCACCTAAAGAAATATCTGTTTAAGCGTATGCTATGTTTAGAATATTTCCGTCGGCTTACCTTGCCACCAGACGACCTTTTCCCTTTGCACTATGTGTATATTTCTACATATTACACCGCAGATCAGCTGTTCAGGCTGGACTATCCATGGTTTATTAACAAATCCAAGAAAATAAAGTGGTTATGGCAGCGACAATAAAATGCTGTTGACTGCAGAGACAAGAGGATCCCTTTATGAGACGTATACAGAAGAAATACTTTTACAGAGAGACACTGCGGAGGGGGAAACTTCTGTGGAAACTTGAGGAAAGCGCTGTCTGAGGTAAAGTCGAAAATATATTCTTAGTATATAGTACATTTAAATTGAAATGGATTGTTTTACGTGTCTAAAGTAGCTTAGCCTCCAAGTGGGCAATCCTGTTTCTCCAAACTGGCGGCACGTTAACTGTCTTCTACTGAACGTGACAATGGCCAAGTACCTAAACCCCACTTCAAAAAAGCTGAACTTTCCCTTTAAGGCCTAACAAGCAGGCACTGCAGTTGGCAGATTACAATTTTTACAACTAAGAAAAGGATTTAGGCTTTCAGAGAGCAGCCCTAGTGAGTTTTATTACCAAATTACTAAATCATTATTAGAGAGCCCTAATGGTGCTATTATGTGTGGTGCATATTTTTAGTATGTTGATAAGGGAGGCTGCAGATGAGTCATACTTTCATCCAAAATGGAAATCAGAAGAAGAGGATGATTGGTTTAGTAAGAGCAGGGCGAAAGTGCAAACTTTGAGCTGTTTAGAGAAGAGTTTTGAGGAGACATTTGTCTTTAAGAGCTTGATCCTCTCACTTCGAAAATTAAAGGGACAAAAATCAAATGCAAGTTACATCTTAGTACTTTCTGGTCTCCGTGTTCTGTCATCTTACTTCCCTGAATTCCATCACTTGTCTGAGAAAAGGTAGATTCTTTTTTTAAATGCTCAATTGAATCAACACAGAAATTATGATAATCTAGCTAATGAATTGGGGATTCTTGCAACAAATCAGCTAATAGTAAAGTGGGGGACAGGAAGCCATAAGATACCCAGGTGTAATAGCATTTCTCTGATTCATGTATGAGAAGACCAACAAGCGATCCATCAGGTGACAGGGTGGCACTGATGCATTTCTCATGCTCCTCTCCTGCTGGTTACTCAGGATGCAATTCGTCCATCATGAGTGTTACCGTGCTTTATGGACGTGTGTTGTAAGGATGGAAGTCCGGGCACAAGTTCTGACAGCCCTGCCTTACTGCCAAACAACATCCAATGACTGCTTTTAACCTTGAAGGCTTTCTTAAGCTGTCATGGGAAAATCAAAAGAAAAAGTGCCAGTTGCACCAAGACTCAGCTCAATACGTCAAAGTCAAATGAAGTCACTCACCCTATTACACAACTTTTAAAGTGCAATTCAAATAGCATCTTAGCAGGACTTAATAGAGCTCAGCATTTTGATGAAATTCATCCCAGAAGAATAAATTCCAAACAAGACACATATTGTAGAATATACTGAATACAAAGCGAAAATCCACAGACCTCTCAAATTCACACTGAGCCAAAACAATAAACGTACAACTGGATTTACATACAGAAGCATACATTTAGTACACAGAGGGATTCACTAAAAAAGAAAAATAGGTTGTTTTTTTCTCATTCTCTTGAAAACTAATTGTTAATTATTGTTGGAGCATGAACAACACTCTAGTGATTTCGCTGGACCAAATTGTGTGTAAATGTGGCTTCCTGGACCTCAATTAGGCCCACGACCTTTATCACATGTCATCCCCTGCTGCTCCTAATTACTCCTGTTTTCTTCTACTACTGGGATTTAACCAATGAATGCATAAAAACAATGTTAGTGCTGGCAAGTAGGGATGTCCGATAATATCGGCCCACCGATATTATCGGCCGATATTGAGTTAAAAATGTAATATCGGGAATTATCGGTATCGGGTTTTTACAACCGATGTTAGTTCTGTAGGCTTCAGCATTTCCGAGTGTACCTGAATGCAATACGGGCCGTTTACAGGCGCGTGCTTGATGACGTATAACAACAACAACACGCTTCACTCGGAGGTTGCTAACCGTGGCTAACAAGCTTCAGCTCTCCCGGTGCATGAGATGTCCGTGGTTTGGAAGTATTTCCAAGTGTCATCTACTAACAGTAAATGTGCGCTTTGCAATGACTGCAAGGCGTCCGTTATGAGAGGAGGAAACAAGGCGTCTTCCTTTAATACATCACATTTGATCACTCACCTCAAGAAGAATCATGCGGAGTTATACGCTACATCTGTGCAGCAAAGTGATGAGAAGAAGCAACAGCCGACACCGAGAACAAAACTTTTTCTATCGTTCAAGATGCCGGATTCACCAAACGCGTGGAGTTTCTCGAGCCACGTTATGTCTGTATAACGCCCAGTCGCAAGTGTTTCTCAGACCAGTGTTTACCCGAACTGTACAGCCCTGTTTACAGTCACGTCGAGAAGGTAATTTCTGGTGCTGTATCTGTTAGATCCAATACAGGTTAGCATGTTGAGCTTAACTGCTAATTTATTGATTGTATTATTTGCCAAGTTACGGCTCAGGCGTTACTCAGTCTGGAAAAAGAGAACTATGTTTGTTTACTACTCTGGACTGAAGCTATGCATCTTCCTGGTTTTGATAATGTCTGTAGTGTTGTTTGAGGCAAAATATTCTCTCTAAAAACACAATCAAATAAATGAATGGCACTTTTTTCAATAACTTATTTTGTACAGACTGTGTTTACATTTGAAAAGCCATGTTGCATTTATGTATGCATCCAGTGGGGCATCACAATAAAATTAGGCATAATGTGTTAATTCCATAATAGGTGATATGTGATGAATTCTGGTGTAAAAAGGCTGCATATATCGGTATCGGGTGATATCGGTATCGGAAATTAAGGGTTGGACAATATCGGAATATCGGATATCGGCAGAAAAGCCAATATCGAGCATCCCTACTGGCAAGTATTTCTTTAAATCATTATGCTATTGTACTGTATTATGTACCTTTATAAAATGCCATCTCTTCATCATTTAATACTAGAGATTTGTGTGAAGTGATTTGCGTAGAAATTCTTGAGCTATGGCCACAAATGTGTTTTGTGAGGTCTCAGTGACCTTGACCTTTAACCTCCAATATCTAATCAGTTCAGCCAGAAGTCCAAGTGGACATCTGTGCTTCATGTTGTAGATACAGTGCCTCAAGCCACAGCTGTCGCAGAGCACGGAGGCATAAACATGCACATATATTCTGAAATATAGAGTCTTATTAAAAACTCTGCATAATCAATCCACTTTTAGCACGGTTACACCTGTTTGTCTCAGTAGTGACTCACTACTCTGATAACGAAGGTGCTAATGAGTTATTTTACCATTACCCTAGGCAGAGACCATTTCCAGGTAGCACTTAAGCACTTAGAAAAGTATTGAATAATCTGCTATACGGCCACTGCCAATTCATCAGGGTAAACGTAAGAGGTCCAACAGATGTACTGCTGCTATAACTTAGTGCCCGATTTGTGTCTTAAATACGTTACGTTTGCTGGGGCATTCCAGCCCAAAACAAACTTATTTTATTGTTACACCCAGTTGCCAGTTTATCAGGTACACCTAGAGCTCGGTTATGTTTTTGTTGAAGCTGTTTCAGAGAGATGTTGATTCAATGTTATGGTAATTTTGGAGGCTGCCATTTGTGGTGCTGCTGAATTGTGTTGGGTTGCATAGAGAATCTCTGAAAAATCCTTGACAACAAAGTAATGTCTAAGAAACCCACACAGTTACTGAACTGTGGAGGAGACTGCAAGAAGAATGGACCACGATCAAACCAGAGCAGAGCGAGAAACTAGTGATGTCCTGTGGGTGCAGATGTGCTGAAGTCATTCAAAGCTGTGGCCCCTTTTGAATCCTATAGAAGAAAACATTGTCACAATTTTCTCTTCTGACACAATGGTTACTGTTCTCTAATTTTGCTCACTGCTTTTTTCACAACTGTGGTACTGTTGAAGTACCTTGGTTATTAAAAAACTATGCTAGTACAGCAGAGGTAAAGCCATAGCGGATATTCTATCAAATTCTGAACAATAAAAAAAGAACAATATTTCAGAATAAATCAAATCTTAATAATTTGTTCTCTAATTTTGACCTTCAGTGTATGCACTTATCTTTAACCTTTGGGAGTGTATGATTTATTGCTGTTGTATCAAACTGCATTAGTTTTAGCTCGGCAAATAACACAAATTGGCAATTGTATTATTTATTTTTATCACTATCTAATCCAAAAAACACTGACTGGTTATTCTATGACTAATCATGTGACATCAGCATGTACTAAAATCGGATGTTAAAACAAAGCAACACCTTGAAATGAGTCAGTAAATCACTTTAAACAGCTCAGTGTTAAGTGCTCTGATCAAGGTCACTATGACCATGATGAGTAGCAGAACATTGTCAATTTATTACTACAGTTATACTTGTCGCCAATGTCATTCTCCAGGGCCTCATTTACACAAAGTTCCTAAATCTGCAATCCTATCTCATAGCAGTTTAGGATGACAATTAGAATCTTTGGTATTACAGAAACTTGTTTCCTGACATTGGCATGGCATTTAGGAAAAACTCCTATCAGTATAGGAATTTAGTCATTACATATCCTAAGTTATCAATCATAACGTGGGATGGTATAAGATGACTAAGATGGTATAGACCCTGTCCTAAATTTAAAAATGACTGCGAAAAAATCGCAGCACCAGTCGTTAGGTCTGTATAACAATGACAAGCTTAGTACCCAGTAGAAATTCAGTCAACTTAGCTAATTAGGTAGCTAATCAGGTCGTTAATATATAGCTACTTAAATGGGAGTTAGCTTAATGTCAGATCACCAACGTTAGCCAGGTTTGCTTTTTACTTTCTAATTTCTGTGCTAACGTAAAAGAAGGAGAAACAGGTCTGTTGCTAACAACTTTTTTAAGATGACACTAACTATCGCTAGTCAGAAAAGATCAAGATCAAGATCGCTAACATTAGCTAACAGGAAAGGGGAAAATTGACCGAGCTTCTGCCAGGTGCCAAGTTTGCTCACTGTTTTGGAGCACAGAGCGAAAAGGAGCGGAACTGAGGAAGGGTCTATATGGAAGAAAGCTTCCCAAAAATGTTCTCTTGTCTGTTACAGAAAACTAGCCAGCGACAAGTGAAGTGAGACAGCCATTTGTCATGGATACAGGCAGGCTTACGTCCTAAACACAGATTCATGACAGGACGAGTGCCGACTGAAGAATCAAGTTTACAGTTCAAGTTAGGATTTCTTAAGGTAAGATTAGATAAGAGGTCTAAGACAAGCCGTGGCTTTAGGAACTGCTTCTGTAATAGTAAGATATGATTTTTCCTATCTATGAACCTTAAGTTAAGATAGGACAAGCAGTTGTCAGTTGATTCTCGTTCTGTTCCATTCCCAGCTCAAAGATCCTGCTATCCACGATTAAAGGGGGATATTGACACTACCAGTATTTACCCGAGTCTGTAGCAGTGGAAGAGTGACAGAGGTGGTTCCAGGTGTGGCTGGCTGTTCATCCTCAGCAGTGCATGTCAACTGGTGCTCGAGAACCTCTTCCAGGGTGTTGAACTCCTGGTAGCAGGGGAAGCACATGTACACCGACGAACTCTCCATGGCTGCAAGGGGATTAGAAATCAAAACATTTCATAAGAAACGCAGCAATGCATAAGTGTGGAGGTGAAGCAGTTCACAAAACTCAGAATGCTTAGAATATGAAAGTAATATCACAACGTGAGTCTTTTACAGATGCCTTCCCACCATTACCCATTACATTTGAAGTTGGGTTGTGAACATTGCCCTCTCCTGATGAAAAGAAGTGTCTGCATATATTATCGAGACAACAGCTTGGACACAAGGCTAACCCTGGGGTTGCCAGGATGACTCACCATGCACTGAGCCCGGGCTAATTGTTATTTTGACCATGCAGATTGCTGCTCAGGTAGAGACCTTGCCAAGTCCCTCTCTCTGTCATTTCATAGGCCAAACCGACATTTAGCTCCAACATCAATTAGATATGTGCCATAATTGGACCCACTGGAAGTGCATGCTGCTGCTGAATCTAATCATAATCAAACACAATCTCTGCAACACACCCCACTCACTGGATACTAACAGCCCTCTTACTGCACCAGCAAAGCACTACTTTGAAAAACTAACCTTGCAAATCAAAGAAACTTGCTGAATACCTTTGACATCAATGTCACACACCTTCTAGTTGATGATTTTAATTGGCACACAAGGCTATGACAAAGGATAAGGCTGGCATATTCCATTATTTCACTACAAATCCCAGAACAAGAACAAAACTATGCTTTGTAGGGCTGCCACTAACTATTTTCAATATCGATTTACCTGGCCATTATTTTCTTGATAAATCATTTGGCCAGTAAAATGTCACAAAATTCGGGAAAAAGTTTCTTGAAGTCCAAGTGGATGTCTTTAAATGTTTTGTTTTGTCAGTCCATAATCCACAGATACTCAGTTTAATATGATATAAAACAGAGAAAAGCAGGAAATATCCATAAATGATACTGAAAACAGTCTTCTCTGTCATTTTTGCATGAAAAATTACTTAATTAATGATTATTAAAATAGTTAGCAATTATTTTTCAATTAGTCGACTAATTGTTGCAGCTCTAATGCAATGTAAGTCTATCTGCCCACGTGTTCCTGCTGAAGATGTAAATCTTTGAAAATGGATTACAGATATAGATTTTTTTTGGCACCATGTCCAAAAAAAAGTAATTTCCTAAAACAACTGGGCAGTTGCCACTGAAGGTTTAAGTAAACGTAACTCAAATAGGGGTCAAAATATTGTTGTTGGGGCTGTTTTCAGCTGCATGTTTGGTGATTTATAGAGCATTTACAGCAGCGGGATGGTGTATGTGGGACCAACATTTATAGCTAAGACGTAACATGTCACTCACTAATATGTTTTTAACAGTTTTCAGACAACAATGAAGATCTATGAGATTTTATCAGGCATTTGCAACACAGGGCAATACCGTTAGTGGGATAAATTCATTATTGATTTGGGTGTTTTCGCAGGTCTTGTTTATAGTATGAAAAATATAGAATATAACCACATAACTTAAAAGGCATAGGTCTGTGTCTGTTTGCACCCTTCTTCTCAGCTGAACTATACTGCCCAGGTACTAATTGTCAGATTCAAACCACTGGGTTTGTGAAAGATTGCAACACCTTCAGGGTTCTTTTCCAGAGATTATTTTCCAGGAGTTTTCCAGGAGTTTTGCAGTGATGATCGAGCTGGTATGACAGACAGTGATAGCTCCATACAGTTCCTCTCTGTGGAAGTATGATTTAAAAGATGTGCAGTCAATGGCTGTAAGTTATCTATGTAATCATCTCTTAAATGCTTAGAAATTATGACAATTTGAACATGGAATAATAAAATCTATGAGAATTAACAGCTGGCAGTGACTAATATTTACATTTGAAAGAGAGAAAAAAACATTTTTTATCCAACTTGCATGTGCTACCATGTTTACTGACTTGAGTGTGTGTTCACAGCGTTTCCACAACACAACAGACTATTCAAAATAATCTTGTCCATAAACTACCATTTAAATGTTAATATGATCCTGAACATAATTTAGCCCTTTCAGATTGAGATGGGATTCGTTTAGGGGAGCTCCGGTAGATAGCCTTGCAGTTCATTGTCATCCTAATGAAAATATAAGAATAATGAAATAATTTAGAAATCAACCTGAGGTCTTTTCCAGTCAATAGCACCTTAAAAGGAGCTCTACTCAAAATACTGGGATGAAACCAGTGTCTCAGTTGCCGATGTGCACCATTGTTTGCCATGCGGCGTAACCACAGTCTGAGGTCATTCCTGAAGCTCTTTGAGGATTTGTTACAGACTGTTTTCACCTTTTTTTCATACAGTCACAGCAATAACGGCCTCATAAGACTTCAATTGCCCTTGAGCAGCTGCAGAAGTTTATTAAATCTACACTATATAGCCTTACACCTATCAGATTTACGCTGCTCAGAGTGAGAATCAATAAAAATATGAGAATGCTGAAATAATTTTCCATGACAACACAGGAATTTCCAGGACATTTTATCACTGTTTGGCAGTGACATTAAGTGATGAGGTGTGAGGTGGTGTACTACATCTGCTTTTACCCATTTACCTTTTTACACCTTTTTACAATGTGGATATTTCTCTACAATTAGTCTGCTTATTTATACATTTTATTTTTTAGGTATCTCTTACATTGTATTTTTATATTACTGCTGTGTGTGTCTGTGTGTGTGTGTGTGAGAGAGTGTGTGGGTAATGCTGCTGTTACACTGCAATTTTCCAGCTTCGGATCAATAAAGTATTTCTTTTCTATTGTAATAAGTTGTCAGGTGTACTTTACATCTGTCTAAACGCCAAGGATGTTATTCCATGACACGAATTATGGAAGATAACCTAACGCTATCCAGTACTTGAGTGTTTACTGTGGTTTGATATTGACTCACAGCCGGGGGGGAAGAGAGACAATAAAAAAAAAACACCAGCTTCTGTCTAGTTCATGCATTGGCCGGCTAACACCAAGCATCACTTGGGCTGCTTTGACCGTTTTGCTTGGGTGTCTGACCCGAGCTAGCAAGAATGACAGCTCCACAGCTAGCCAAAGCTAACGGTTAGCAGCTAGCACACTATTATCTCTACTGCTGTTTTGCTAACATGCAACGATGGCCATTTTTCTGGCTAACGTGTCCTCGGCGTGGTAGCTACAGTTAGCTCGAAAGCTAATAAAAACAACCGTCAGATGACTCTTTGGTAGCCGGTACATAAGCCACATTAGCTGGCGACAAAAACCCCTTTAACCACTTGGACCAGTGGTGCTGACTTTAACGTTACCGAGGAGAAGGAGAAGAAGAAGAAGAAGAAGAAGAGACGAAGAAGGAGGGCGGGATACGCTTCTTCGGTGGTATAATGGCGGCGACAGACTAAAAGTTAACATTAGCTGTCTCCCCCCGCTGAAAACCTCCATACATCAGTACGTCAATGTGTATTATATATCACCGAAAAAGTAGCATTTAATTATAAAATAGGTAAAAATAATTCAACATAACTCACCGCACTAACAGTGGTTACCGGCCGTGGAAATAGGACTTCAGGTTTTTTTTTTCTTCTGTATGTTAGAAGGCTGGATGTGATTGGCTGTGGCGGTCACTTCATGGACCAATAGTGTTCGACGACACACACACACTAGCAGTTTGTAAACCAAGCGCGCGCCGCTATAGAACGTTTCAAATAAGATGTACTGTATGGTTTCCATGACAACACAAGTAAATAACAGAAAGAAATATACCCAATTAAAGGTTATATTCGCTAGTTAGCTTACTTTTAGCTAGCATATATTTTCATTTCTCTTTGCTATTTCAACCATAAATCCACTGTTTCGACCATTTCCCCATTAATTTTAGTTATTTTAACTGTGTATCAAGTTAGCTAGCTTTAAGTACATTTACTGAAGTGGGCTGCTGTAATGTTACTTGAATACAAATGTGAGTATTTCCATTTTATGTTACTATATCATACTACTTACTAAAGTGACATTTCGGAAGCACATATTGTATTTTTTTAACCTTCTATTTTGGGGATTTGGATAATTAATCCAAAATATAAAATAACATTGGGGGAGTAAAGGATTTGAACACTTTTTTTAAACCATTTTTCCTTTTTTCAATTTCACTATTTAGTAGTTATCTGTTATTATCCACTACTTTTGTACTTTAAGTATTTCAGCTTCTCTGCTTCAACGCTAAATAGTTTTCACACAATCTTAAAGATTAAATATGTAGAATCTTCAATAAAAGCTATATTTAAGAAAATAATAATAATAATAATAATAATAATAATAATAATAATAATACACCCACGGGGTGTTTTGAGGGGTAAACTTGAACCTTTGATACTCTAAGTAGGCCTATATTTTGTGGTTAGTCCTTAGCCTATATGAAAGGGGACATATGCTCATTCGTAGGTTCATACTTGTATTTTGGGGTTGTACTAGAACATGTTTATGTGCTTTAGTGTTCAAAAAACACATAATCTTCCTCCTAATGTCTGTCTGAATATACATGTATTCACTCTCTATCTGTGTGCACAAGATTGCTGGATTAATACTGGATTTAATAACTATAATAATTATTACTATTTTTATTAAAGATGCGACTCGGGGGAATTGTTGGGTCATAACTAAGTCATAAAGTGTGGTCTTTACCTACTCTTAATGTGAAGTGTCTTGAGATAACTTTTGTTAGGATTTGGCACGATAAATAAAATTTAGTTGAATTGTTTTAGCACCTGTCTCTTTAAGCCCTCCTCCCAAAAAACCCAGGCCTGCTCTGATTGGTCAGTGTTTCTGGGTCCTCTGTATCTGCACTGCTTACTGTGCTGTCATTTTCTGTGTTTATCCTGATTATAAGAAATAAAAACACTTCCACCTCAAGGTCCACATACTAGCTTTTTTCTTCTTCTTTTTTTTAACATAGCATTGATTTGTACAGTCTATGATCTGTACCAGTGGATAGAAATTGCCTCTGTTGTCATCAGTGGATCTCAGGTGGGGATTGTTTTTTTTTATAAAGTATTATGTCCAATGTCCTATAACACAAATTAAGACATTGTGATATAGTTAATTGCCCAAGAATAATTAAGTAAGCAAGCTGAGTTCATAAAGTGCTGTTAGTAAAATCAATACATCTTCTTTGCTTTAGATTATTTAAACTGGACCCCATGTGTCCAAAATGCCAAGGCCAACCCCATTAGATTAGTGTTTAAACTTCATGGCCCAGAGTTCTCGTTTACATTAGGATAAGAAAGTTCAACTTGCAGAAATATGATATCTCATTCTATACAGTTAAAGTGGTTGCAGTGCAGAACACACACTGTCGGCTTTGTGTTTTTAACTTACAGGTTCTAAACCAGAAAATCAACTTGAGATATTTTCCGGTTTTTAATGGCTCCTTACAGGAGCTCTACTCAAAGTACAGGGGGGAAACGTAGGCTGTGATTGCCGATGTCTCAGATACTGATGTGCACCACTGTTTACCAAGCGACGTAACCACAGTCTGAGTCAGTGGCGTGCACAGACTTTTTGAAGGGCAGGGGCAAAGAGGGAAAAAAAAGGGCACATATAGCGCATCCTCCCCACTGAAGAGGGCCCTTTAGCACACGTCTTGACTCCCAGAGGACACTTTAGCACATGTTTTGGTGCCTAGATGGCAGTTTAGCACGCATTTAGGCTCCTAGAGGGCACTTTAGCACACGTTTTTGCTTCGATGAGGGCACTTTAGCATATATTTTGGCTTCCAAGAGGGCACTTTATAGCACGTTTTGGCTCCCAGGGTGCACTTTAGCTCACATTTTGGCTCCTAGATGGCACTTTAGCACGCATTTGGGCTCCTAGAGGGCACTTTAGCACACGTTTTTGCTGCCATGAGGGCAATTTAGCACGCATTTGGGCTCCTGAGGGCACTTTAGCTCACATTTTGGCTCCTAGAGGGCACTTTAGCGCGCATTTTGGCTCCTAGAGGGCACTTTAGCTCACATTTTGGCTCCTAGAGGGTACTTTAGCACACGTTTTTGCTGCCTTGAGGGCACTTTAGCACGCATTTGGGCTCCTAGAGCGCACTTTAAAGCACGTTTTGGCTCCCAGGGGGCACTTTAGCACAGCAATAACTGCTTCATATGACTTCAACTGCACTTGAGCAGCTGAGAAAGTTTATTAAATCTACACTATATAGCCTTACACTTATCAGATTTACGCTCCACAGAGTGAGAACAGTCAGCTGCATCAAGTATAATACACAGAGG
Source organism: Echiichthys vipera (assembly GCF_963691815.1). NCBI lineage: Eukaryota > Metazoa > Chordata > Actinopteri > Perciformes > Trachinidae > Echiichthys > Echiichthys vipera. The sequence continues at coordinate 11,061,112 of NC_139833.1, forward strand.
TCAGTGAAAGTATAGACTAGCCCACTCCACTTATTCCCCAGAATTACACAGCGCCCTGATGTGCCCCATTGGCTGATTGGGAAGATGAGCAGCTCCTCCAGACTGCTTAGCTTCACTCCAAATGGTATTAAAGAGCTGGCCGGGCATGCAGCCAGAAGGGCCGGGGCCACTAAGGCGCCACAGAAACTATGCAATCTGCCCGACACATCGCAGGATAACATTATTCAACCTTGACATATCATATCACCACAGTGACGACTTAGCAACAGTGTTTTTCATTGAAGGCTACGGTTCAGAGACTGCAGGTCCCAGGAGAGGAGGGCTGTCAATTCACGCAGCGCTGATTGCTCAGCATCCCCACACCTGCACCTTCATCTTTTTCTTCCTCTTCATCTCTCTTGTGTTGTTTCTCAACATCTCTACCTTTAGGCATGAGAGCGCAGATGGTAAAAAATAGATAGATAAATATTAAAAAATAGAGGATACAGACACTATATGATATAATCTGAACACTGATACCTAGAGATACACTCAATTCATTTTGGTGATGTACAAATAGATATTTTCATCATTAATAATCAGATTATATTGCCAATTAAATGTATTTTGGCTGAATTTTCTTCTGTTTTATGATTTTGGTTGATATTAAATAACAGCGTAGAAAGGAACATTCATAAAAAAGAACCTATATAAGTTAGTAGGTGTAAATTGTAATGCTACCCAACAAGGTCACAGACAAAAAGGTAACAAAAAATAAACATTTCTTCACAGTTAGCATGACGATGTTAGCATTTAGTTACTACACTTTGCATGTGTGTGCAGTTTGCTGATTTCTGCCTTTCTGATATGAAGTTGCACGTGTTACTATGTATTAACTGTATTTTATGTTGTATTTTTTGTATATTTTTCTGTTTTTATGTAGTGTCTAGTGTTTATTTCGTATTACCGTTTCCTTAATACAGTCAGTATTCACCATCTTTATCAGTGTAGCTGGATTTGTGCCATAAAACTGATAATAGACTAATTTTGGGAGTCACCAAGAGGATCATTTTTTGAACTTATCAAGTTTTTTTCAGCGTGATTCCTCATATCTTAAACAAAAAATGCAGATGTTTATCTAAATGAAACAAACACAACTTACACCTATTCATCCCACTAGGGTTTTGTTACACAATAGATCCATATTTGTAAACAGAAACCATAGAACATCTTTTGTTTTACGTTTTTGCAATGACACCCAAGTCTGGTGAGCTTTAAAGATCAATAACGTCTCAGTTGAGTTATCTCACAACAGATTGTTTTCAGACTCCCTTATATATCTGATTTGATTTTTCATTATGATGGATTTTAAACGAATAACAAAGAACCTCCAGTATCACAGGATTTTTATTCCCCATGGCCCTGCAGAACGTTCTAACTTAAACAAACACTATGTGAAGCAAAAATCTTTCTTCAGAAATGATCACACAGTGCAAAGTGTATATTACATAGAGACAGGGACGGGGCCAGGACGTACAAGGGCAAAGTTTTAATTCATCTGTGCACGACTTGAGGGTCACACTTGAGGGTCAGACTTAAAGGTAACGAAGAAATTTTAGTCAAGCACCGGGCAGCAAAGGTTCTGCCAGAGCCTATAAATATTTTCTACTGAACAGGGAGAAAGACGAAAGAACAAAGTTCACAGACACCCTGAGACGTCATTAAATCTTGTTCTCTTTTTGCAGCAGATCTGGTCTGAATGAAACATTCGAGTCGCTCTTTCTTGGTCCTTGTTAAGCGGCTGTGAAGATATTCAGCCGCGTTTGAGCTGCGTGCCGAAGGTCCTTGAAGTCATGGAGTCAAGTGAGTCCTGAATTAAATGTGATGTTCAGATATCTTGAAACAAAAGTTAGACATTTGACAGAAATGTTAAAATATATAAATACACCACCACCCAACAGTTCGAATACCAGCATGTCAACAGTTTGTGAACCAGCCTCCCCCTTGTTCTCACGTCTCAGATAATCAAACACTGGAAATGCAGTATTTCATCAGTCAAGGTCAACAACATTTTCACTGACATTTGCAACAACACGGTTCCCATAACAACCCTTCTGATTTCATCATTTAGAAACTGGTCCTTCCCAGAGTTCACTGATCTGCCCGACTCCACGTCAGCATCATTTCATTAAGTCCTCCATGAAAAGGTTTCATAAAGCAAGTCCCATGACTCACACCTGATAAGCAATACGTCTTTATATTTTGCACATTTACTGTACGTCATGTCTTGTATGAGAGAGGCCCAAGAAAGCGAAGAAAAGGTAGAATCCTTCCCTGTGAAATGTAGAGAAGTAAAAAAATAAATAAATAAAATATAGCAAAGCACAATGACCTCAATTATACTGAGGAATTGCACTTGAATAAATATACTTAATTACTTGTATAACTCTTATTTTGTTGCGTCATGGTCAGATTAACCTGAAAAGAGGCCTTGCAGCAAAAATCAGCCGCTTGTCCTCTATTAAGCACCCTTTCCACTCTTTGCATTAGTTTTTCCACACCTAAATATGGGAACACGATATACTGGTGGCAGATATTTGTGGATAATTGGTAAAATAAATGATTTGTTGATCCAATAATGGAATGTCAGTAGATAATTATGTTCTTTAATATTCACTTCTGCACTAATAAAACTTCTGTTCTTGCACTAAGTTGGATTTTAAATGCAGGTAATTTGTTTTCATGGAGTATATTATGTCACTGGTGCATAGTACCTTTCCCTAGGTAAAGACATTAAAACCTCCTCTGAAAAAAACAGATTGAGATTTTTTTTTTGCAATTTCAAGGGTTATATTATTGTATCGGCCAGAACAAAAAGATAATTAATCATTATTGGCCCTGAAATTCTATATTGGCGCATCCCTTCTGGATTACTTCTTTGAAATGAGGCTGTGTGGTAATTTGATAAAACACATTCATCCAGAAATACACAACATATAAACCCAATCTTAAGGGAGTTGTCCATAGACATTAAAAAATATATATATATCTATGGAAACAAGCTGTTCGAATTTCATCAAGACTTGTATCCCCACTGTGATCACGTTAACACAGCTCCCTTATTCAGGTATAATTCAATCATGAATGTGAGACAGGAACAGTTTCATCACTTTATTAATGAGTTTAATTATTTATACCAACAAACAAAAACTGTCTCTCTCCCTCCATCCCTCGCCATCATCTCCTTTATCCAACCGTTCTGTTCCCAACAATGACATTTTACCCTCCAACAAGGGTGATAAAAGAGCAGGGTCACAGCAAATTAAAAACAAAGAGTGACAGATCAGAAGATGGGAAAAAAAACGAACATTAAAATAGCACATTTAGTCGGCTCTTCATTTAGGAAAAAGTCAGGAGTACTGAAAATAATGTCCATGGTCTGCCTGCACACATACATTCCCTGCAGCTGTGCTCAAGAAACTCACCAATTACTCAAACCGCACTGAAAGGACGAACCTGTCGCACGGTAAGAGATAACAGGAGAAGGTCGGACAAAGGAGATGATACATGTCAATGGACAGATTCAATATTCCCCCTTTCCTCAACACACACACACACACACGCACACAAACACACAAACTGATCTGTGCTCCCTAGATCCAGAGGCTTGTAACATTCCCTTCACCACACACGCACGCACACGCACACGCACGCACACACGTACAGTATCTTGGATGTGAAATTATTTTGCATGGACTAAAATTTGGAATAAAAAAAACAAAAACCCTCAATTGTACCACCCCAGTGGAAAAGAATAGAACCCCCCACACCCCCACCCACCCCAAAAAAACACAATACAATAAATAAAACAGTTATGACAACATTTATGGGGGGAAAAGGGAAAGTCACAAAGAGAGAAATCGAGGGAGAGAGAATAAAAATGAAACATTTTGTTCTGTTTTTCCCCTCCTGAACCAGGGACTGAAATGAACTCGTATTTACAGACTGCGACTGAGGATAAACAGCCCGGCCGCTGCTGCACCGGTCTACTAGAGAAAAAAAAAAAAAATTACAAGAACAACAATATAATAACAATAATAACAAAAATAACAAAATAAAAGGATATTTACAGTTTAGCAGTGAAAAAAGGAGGAAGAAAGGGGGAAGCAGAAGGAGGACAAAAAGGAATGGAAGGGGAGGCTCCAAAAGCCGTTGGGTTTCTGGGGTTTGAGCATCATTTCTGGTCTGATTATTACTGAGATTAGTGGAAGTAATATAGTGTGGTCAACTTGGGCTGAACGAACATTTGCGTGGTGAAAAAAAGAAAGAAAGAAAGTTCATGCCGAAAGTGGACTGTTAGGCCGAGTAAATCATTCACGATCAGTTCCTACCACGACCGCAGGACAAGAATAACATGATATGAGCGTCACAGGCAGGCTGTTTGGGAAGTGGGCGGAGAGTGTTTCAACAAGTCTCTTTCAGAAACCAAACTAAATAAATCCAGAGCCCTCCTCCTGCACAACTAACTGTACACTAGCTGAGATGACAATGACGAGCCAGGTGAGCAGTGAAAGCAGCCGGCAGTCTCCCTGCACCTGATTCTTCCACATAATCAAGCCGATGTGAAACTTTGACACTGTGAAGTGACATAATTAATTAGATGACTTCACTCTACGGGGCTAGGCAACCGTGTTTATGACATGCGACACATCATTGAGGCTTCTGTATTAGATGCAAGTGGAGCCCCGCACCGGTGGCTCCCTCTGTGTGACGCTAACAGCCGGACAGTACACATTGTTCGCCCCCCCTTTGCTTCCCCTCTTCTCCCTTTGGAGATGTGCAATACTCACATGAGAATGAACATGAAACGCTTGGTTTTCCAGCTTAACCAATGAAATCATGAGCTTATACTGAAGAAAATGTGCACTCTGCTCCCTCTCGTTCACATAAAAAGGCAGTTCAGGAGCTAATATTCAAATAGAAGCATAAAGTAAAGACAGGCTGTGGTGCCCTCCTCTGTAATAAAATCTAAAACCACCTCTTATCTAAAATGAGCCATAATGTTCTGGTATCAAACAGGGACATTTAAAATAATTATTTCGTAGTTGTTCACGATTGGGCTGGGTGAACTGACAATACTTGTGTAGAGTTCAGGGTAGAAAGTGACAGAGAAGCCACTTGTCTACACAGTGGGTTGTACATTCAAACATGTACATTACAAGTGTGCCATTTTTTACCCCACAAAGGATGATTGTCAATATTAAATCAGGCCTTATACACGGCCCTCATTCTTAGCTCTATAGCCAAACAGGACCTCATTCCATGGCACCACGGCCACACATAAAATACCCTAATGCAAATTAAAATGAACATAAAAAAGGGATAAAAGTCAACTGTAGATTATAATACAGAAAATCCACATGTACACCGCCTCCTCATCTCCCAAACACCCCAACCAATTTAAAGTTTCTTTATTCTAACAGACCAGACGAGGGCCACCATGGACTTAGAACTGCAGCTTATATTAAGCCCTCGCATGGCCACATAAACATCCTTAAAACAACTCCACACCTTCCTGAGGCTAGCAGCCACAGAAATAGCTTTCTATCGGAAATGGTTAAAATTCAGGGGAACTAGCAATGCTGAGTGTTTATGTGGGTGTGTATAGTTGTTTCTTTTCTATTTTAAGGGTTTGGAGCCGGGGGTGGTGGGTGGTGAGAGGGGCTGAGAGGGAGAAGAGCGCAGGAGAGAAAAGGAAAATGGGGGAAGACAAAAGAAAAGATGACAGAGGGATGGATGCTCAGGTGCTGTTGTTGATGGATCCAGGTGCTGAGCTTGGCTGGGCGGTACTGTCTGACACACTGCCCTCTGCAGGGGGAAAGAAGGAGCACACGTGTCACCAAGAAGTCTCAGGATTAAAAGATGGTTCTTTAGTGACATAATTCACTGCCTGTCATGTGATTATAATGAGTCTAGAAAATAAATATAAACGTCTTTCAGGTGATATTAGTAAAGTGTGAAAAGTGGTCTATTGATATTCAATGTCTGGGAAAAGGCTACTTTTAAGATTGGGTTTAAAATGGGACAGGGTTAAAGTTCAGATTGTGGTTAGAGTCAGATAGGCCAGGAATGCCTTTTTAAGTTTCACTGGACAAATCTTTACTTGTAATTATTTTGTAAATTCACTTTTGCTCCAAGATAAAAAAACAAAGCCATAAAAATACATGAATAAACGTATAAAAATCTCCTTGTCAATACGTTCTGTCAATGAAGAAGACAGCATCAAGCAGAGTTTTGTTTTTTGTTTTGATACATACCATGTGAGGCAGGCGATGTTTGTGCACGAGCGTGAGGAGGAATGAGTGTGGAGTTCAACTGGGGCTGGATAGACAGCTCTGAGGGAGGAGAAGAGGAAAACAAGTCTTTAATTACACATCAAATGAAACATGCAGGGTGTCGGGGACATGACAACCAACCGCCAGCAGCAGCTAAATGAAGGTCATCATCATAAATACAAGTAACACCTGTGGAGATGAAGGAGAATAAAGAATGATTAATAAGGAGGTAAACTGACCAACGGGACTGAAGTTGAAGAGGAGCGGCAGTTCTCGTCCGCTGGGCAGGCGGGTGTTGGGCTGGCGCAGCTCGTCGAAGAAGGCATGCGCACACGCCTCCAGGGGAGACAGCCTGGTCACCGGCGTGTATTCCAGCAGTCTAGAGCAGAGGGCAATGGCCTCTGGTGGGGTACGAGGCTTAAACACCTGAGAGGAGAGATATTTTGGAATTTGGTTTTATGTAAATTCAAGGCTTGGAAAGACCGAATCGATAGGATCCCCCCATAGCGATAGGGTAAAACAGAAAAGCTATCTATTGCCACTTTAAGAGTGGCAGCATCAAGGAGAGGGAGGCCATGACGGAGAACACGACGGTTCGCCTTTTCGGACTTGACACCATGGCAGTCCGGGAAATACACAAGCTGATTTTACTATATCCAAGATCTCTGATTACACAACTCTTCAGAGAGAACAGAACGATCAACAACAACAGCTTCAAAGTCTTATTATCCGGTCTGGGACAATAAACAACATTTATGATACTATTAAGCAAAGAAAACAAAATTCAGCGGCTAAAGAAGGATTATCTGATTACTACGATGCATCCAACACATGATTTATGGTTTTTGGAGTTGTGCGGGCTACTTTCCATTACTATTTAGCAAAAACACACTATTAACTGTGCCATATTGCTATTAATTTCCTCTATTTTAAAGCTACAATAAAAAAATACTGGGTAGCAGCATCAGTGTTTATAAAACTTAAACGTCTAGTGTACGTATTTGTAGACGTAATTTGATAAGACCATTTTTTTTATTTGGATGTTTTCCCGTGTCATTCTCTTATCCCATAAAAAGGGTCAAAACGCTGTTTCAGAGATAATATACTTTATATTAAGACTAAAGCCTCACACTGATATCGGGATAACTGCAATCGAGGGTGAATATTCAGTGGTGGGGACGTACCTTTGTCCAAGGATGTGCTTTGATCTGAGGGAATTTGAACTCTGTGTAGTTAGGGTTCATCTCCCGGATCTGCTCCCTTGTTGGTGTCCCCAGGACCTGACAAGAAATTAAATGTAATATTAATTAATATGAACCACAATCATGGGTGTGTCCCACCAATAATACATCCACACAAAATGTGGATGTATTACAAATGTTCTTACACTATTTAGTGTACAGCTTGCATTGTAATAATACCTGTATTTAAATGTAGCACACGATGTTTCTTTTTCACAGTTCTAACAAATGAAGGACTGTTTCTTGATACTCAAAGCAAATACTGACAGCAGTTTCAATTCCAAACTTTACACCATGTATCCTTTCATCTAGCAGCTTGTGCAGTCACTTGGCTTTTGCCCAGGTTTGTAGTTTCCCTACTGTACCTTGATGATCTCTACTAGCTGGTCCACACCGCTGTCCCCAGGGAAGATGGGCTGGCCCAGCAGCAGCTCAGCCAGCACACAGCCGGCCGACCAGATGTCAATGTTGGACGTGTAGTCGGTGGCGCCAAAGATGAGCTCTGGGGCACGATAGTACCGTGAGCAGATATAGGACACATTGGGCTCCCCTCGAACTAGCTGCTTTGCGCTGGAAGATGGGAAAAGTAAGAGGAAGCATAAAAAGACAGTTATGCCTTAAAACCCCAGCATGTAAGCAACCAAGACGGAGATATAAGAAAGAAATATGACAGAACAACACAAGGAGAGTCAAGAGAGATGGCTACACAAGCTGACAGCCAGCCAAACACACACTCTGAAGACACAGAGTCAAAACAATGGAAAGAATGGAGACAGACTTGCCCAGAGGCAGAGGCTGGTACTGACCTGCCAAAGTCGCAGAGTTTGAGAATGGCCGTCTCTGGGTCCACCAGGAGGTTCTGGGGCTTGATGTCTCTGTGACACACGCCCTGGGAATGGATATAAGCCAGACTGCGGAACAGCTGGTACATGTACACCTGAGGGGGGAGGTGGGGGGCAGAGAGGGTTGGCATGAGTCCCGGCAGTGTTTAACAACAGAAAATGCACAAAAATAAAGCAGACACGCATTTGAGGACACCCAAGTTCACTTTTGTCACATGTTTTATCTTTAATGGTCTAATGTTTAGTAAGATGGGTGCTGTCTGAGCTCCAAATCAGGGTTTCTACAGGGTTCACCAAGTTACCTTTTTAAATGCCGCACAGAATTTAATACCTCTTTCATTATCATACTGAACAAAGTATGATGGAAAACTAATGGGGACAATATGGCTTTGAATTATCACATTTCTTTAGGTACTTCCCAGCAGTATATAACCATCATTACTAATGAAATAATTACACCGATTGCACCCTGGACCCGGGTAGGTCTGAGAACAGATTGATAGCTAAACCAATTGAAAATGATTTATTCTATTTAGTTAATTTAATTTTTTTGACATTTTTAAAGAACTGACAGTAGCTCATAATGAGATGAGCTTTCACTCTCCTGTAGGCCCAACTACAGGCAACTATCAAACTTTTAGTTTATAAATGTATGACATTACTGCATTGTATAAATTCACATATTATAATGTGTAACCAGGAACTTAAATATCATTGCCCTTAAGCTGAGGTCGCACAAGACCACCAGTCGGGAGTCAGCTAAGGCAGACTGGTTGCCATATCACCATTAATGGTACAGGAAAGAAGAAAAAATATTATATAATATATATATATATATATAAAATACAGTATATTCTATAAATGAGAAAATCACTTTTCTGTGTAACTATTCACATACTGTCTTGAGGGATCACAGGTTAAGCTTTTTAAGGGGTCACAAGCCAGACAAAGTAAACATAAGCTCACCCGATATGAGACTTAGCTAAAGTGCTGGGGCTATTGACTATAGACTTAATGGAAAATAAATCATAGGCACACACAAATCTGTGCAGAAATCCAAGAGAAGTTGTCAGACCTACATGACGGGGTTACTGTGCAAAGCCGAGACGATATGGAGGGAAAGCAGCGATGTTCGGGGCTGCAACGTCGAGGAACTGGACACCCTTTTCGGGGAGGACTAGTTTGAAAATATGGATGGCAACGAGCTAGGAGCTTGTTTCAGTGAGCAATGCATTTGTCCTCAGCAAAGCTCACTGGAGTGGCACCAGTACAAAAAAACGGAGCGTTCTGCACTTGCTGATACCTGTCACCTCTGTGCCAGTGGAGCCCGTGTTCTCCACAGTGGGATTGATCATTAACAGAATGAGAACGTGAATTTAATTACATTTTTGTAAGGAAACAATGTTGTGAAGTTGCGGTTGTGAAAAAGAAATCCTTAAAGGCTAACTGTGACGGTTTTTATTGAGAATAAGCATTTGGTGTTGGGTAGGCTGTATTGCGGTGTCTCTTTATAACCGCAGAAAGATGCGTTGCATTCTAAAAATAGATTTTGAAAAACGAGTACTTGATCGGTCCTCGAGGATTTGATGTGATCCCTTAATCTTGGAATGAACTACTCGTGCCCATCCCTAGTCTATATAGATTTTCATCACTTCAATATTTGCCCTAGCTGTGTTTTTGGGTGCACTGTGTAGGTGTGTGTTCAAAGACGCAGCTGTGTGGTGTCTAATGCAGCCCGCAGTGGCGTGTTCCTATAACAAAATACCATACGGGTGAAAAATTCTCCCTGAAGATGTCCAACTATCCTTATCCAACCCCGATTTGACATCTGTCTACAAATCCTAGGTCAATTATGTCATTCTCAAATAAAAAATGCTCACACAGTTACATCTGCACTCATTTAATGTCTGTAGAGAGCATCTTAATATGACAAATCACTGTCATCATCACCATTATTACCCACATGATGCAGTGACAGCAGGCCGGCCACAGATTACAAAATGATTAGGGACAAGATGAGGAATGAGAAATGATGTTTAAAAAAGGGAGCAGAGAGGTGAGGGAGAGGGAAACAATGAGAGATACGGCACAAAACAATGGAGACCCAGGGGACTAGGAGGGGGAGAAGAAGACCCCAGACGTGCTGTGATGGAAGTGTGTCGCTGGAGGACAGAGGGATGACAGCGAAGAGAGAGATCAGTATGAATCTCAAAGCCACGGGGGAGCAGCAGGCTGAGGAAGGGAAATGGGCCATGAGACAGCTATAATGTCCTCTGCTGCTACAGACACAGTAAACACACAAACACTCTCCCTAAAACGAACACCCTTTTAGACAGGGAACCAAGTGTATTGCAAGCAGATTAATTCCAGCGGGACCATCTTTCCCTTTCTGCTTTCATAATCCTTTAACAGTGAGCTGTCTGTGAAAAACAAAGAGTTTACATCCATGGGCAATTACTGAACCAAATATTGTTTTCAGTTTCCACTGAAATTTGTTAAAAGAAATACTCAATAACTGGTTAAACTCAACTCAAAAGACTAGGACGAAACATTTAACCTAATGCCAGAGACAGAGAATGACCAAGCACGGTAATCGCCGACTAATCCTGAACGTACGTAGCACAAAAGTACAAGTCAATCTTAGTCCAAGTCAAATATGAGCGTTTCCATGTCAGAGTTGCCAGTTGTGACTTAAAGTCTTTTTAGAGTGAAGTATTTACAGTAGTATACATCAAACCTGGAAGGAACCATGAGCACAGATCTCTGCCAAAGATGCACAATTCTCAAATTTGGACCATATTGAATTTGTTTGTCTTTTGTGGATTTCCTAGAGAGCGGCACATGTTTGGCAGTCTGGATGTCAGGGGTTCCCAAAAAACTACAGAATGCAACATTATAAAGTAAAAATAAATATAAAAATAATATAAAGTAACAGATAAAATGCATTTTAGAAGCATCGCTCCACATCGCGGCCAAAATGAACCCAGTAAAACATAAAACATAACCTCTGCAAGTTTTGGAGAAGGAAAGACTTAGGGTACGTCCACATGACTGGTGATAACCTTTTTTTTTTCTCATTCGTTCTTAAAAAGTTTTCCGTCCACACGGACTTGGCTCAAGTAATATCTGCGTCCACACGAAACCAGTGAAACCGGCTAAAAACGCTGTAATACACATGCCGGGCCTGGATGTAGCGCTGCAACTGCCACAGAAATACACCAACACGGAGAAGAGACGCTGAGTCGCTGTTGTGTAGAATCATAATACAAACACCGGAGAGTTTGTCTCCAAATCTGGCGACTTCCCAAATCCTCATCCATCCTAGAGAGAAATCTGTTGACTGTTTCTCGTGTTAGTGGAGACTTCTGATGCACCAATCACTCTGCAGTTAAGTGTCCTCAACGAGCAGAGGGTGTTGCTGTGAGCCCCTTTCTCGTACCAAAGCCACTACTTTTTGCATCCTTCTTGGCAACTTTATTTAGAAAAAGATACTAGCAACCAATTTAGCGACTTACTCAGACCATCAGGGAAAAGGGAGAAATACTGAATATGGCTGGCCTAAGTCATTCCCATGCATGTGACTCAGAGGAAAGTTCAGTCTGTGGGTCCGTGTCTCTCTCCACGCAGCAGCACTGTTGTTGTTATGTGACACCTCGGGAGTTAGAGGTCGGAGGTGTGGAGATGACGGCATCGTTAACAAAAGTATGCGTTTTCCCCGTCCAGACTACAACGCCACGTGGGGCATTTTCAAATATTCCCACGCTGGGAGCTGGTTACAGAAAAGACCGTTTTCAGGCTCCAAAAATGTGGATGGTCAGACTAACCGATACTAAAAATGTGCGGTTACAGGAAAGCGCGTCCTCCTGTAGACGGGCCCTAAGGCTGTCCAAAATTGGCCAAAACGTGTTTACACCTTATGTCCATAAGAGGGCAAACCAATATAACGGGAGACATAATTACTTGTATAGGAATATATATATTTTTAAAACAAGCATTTTAAAAAGCTCTACATACCCATCTTGTATATAAAAACATAATGCCCTCTATACCATAATACTTAATTTAAACACTGTAGACCTGTCTCTCGCCCTCTCTCTCAAGAGCCTGCAGCAGGACATGATGTGGATTACAACGCAGTTCGGCCAAAAACAACAGTTTCTTGCCGTTCCTTGAAATTGACAATTTTGGAGTCTGCACTTACCGACAGTCACAAAAATGATCGCCTCTCTAGTAAAACATTTGTGTTCTTTGAGGCGTCTTCTTCATCCTTTTTTGCTTTCTTCACTAGGAGGAAATGCCCCGCAGCACACCCAGCTGTGTGTGTGTGTGGGAGTGTATGTTTGCCGTGCGTACCCACCTTAACATAGATGATGGGGATGGTGGTCTTGGCCTTGTTGAAATGCCGAGCCACCCTGTACACTGTCTCGGGAACGTAGTCCAGCACCAGATTCAAATACACCTCATCTTTCTGGAAAGGAGCAAAAAAGGATAATTAGAGGTGGAGTGTAAAATCTGAACTACTTTAAATCTAATGTAATGTGTATAATACAAACCAATCTCATAAAAGATGTTGGGTTGTACATGGGGTGAGTAAGCAAACCGCAAATAACCATTGCAGCTGTATTCAGTGATTAGTCATGTGGTTGAAGATGGCTTTTAGAAAGGACAACATCTAATATTTCTCTTACACTTATTATCTTAAATGGACATTTGCTGCAAACAATGGGGAAATAAACAATTGTTGTTGATGCAGCTCATTGATACGTTATAATTAAAACACATCTATAACTATGAGTGTTAACACAGTTCGCACGCCTTAGTAAATATTAAAAAGTACAATGAGTGCAATAGCTAAGGCGCTGTGAAAAAACAATTAGCCTAAACCCTGGAGTGTAAACAACATCTGACATACAGAGGAGGATATTAAGCCTCATTGACGCCAATGTGTAGACTTCATCTATAAACTGTTAGGGCTGTACGAATAGCTAGAAACTTCATTCATAACCTTGGCATTCAAATTCTAAATCAACATTTGCCTCTTTGACTATTCAAACACACTTTTTATGCATTGTTGTTGCAGACTAAGATTAGGCTACATTATAAAGAGTATTATTCATACTATTGTAGAATTAGATAGGCGTGACTTCTCCATTAGGTGACGGTGCTATGGCCTTGTAGATAGCTGTGTACTTTGACTGTTTTTGTATTTTTAAACATTAGTATTTTGAAAGTATTTCTCATGTCAAAGAAACCACTGTGTTTGTGTGCAGTGTCCAGTGTGAAGAGGTCTTGGTTCTCGAGAAAGAAAAAAGCAGCGGTACAGGAGGCCAAGCAGTCTGTCTGTTGTGAACCGACACGTTTTGAACGGGCACTGTACTCGCTCATTATAAAATAAGATACATGAATTTCTACTTTTTACTGCAGCTAAGTTCAAAGCAATTACAAAATGCCGTATGTGCCATTGCAGTGCCATAAAAATTAATCTTGATCTTATGAAGTATTTTGTGTCTAGAGCGTACGATTTACAAGTTATGGGTCAAAAGCCACCATTGGCCGAATACAGCTCCTGTTTTCTCAGATGCAGATACACTTAGAGCAAAAACAAACCCTCAATAATAATCTGAGCAATTCCGCAAAAGTGTCCGAACCCTTAAAACATTAGGTAAAGAGGGTGAATTTAATGCAAATAAAGACCAGGATCAACGTGTCTAAAACATGTCTGTGAATCATCATTGATGAATGCAACATTAAATGGCTGGGCGTGGAGGCAGAGTGTGTAGAAACTTGATTCATACTGCGTAAGGACGTCAGGTCAATGGATACACACCTTCTCTCCACTGGAGTAGAAGAAGTAACGTAGCCTCACAATGTTGCAGTGGTCCAATTTCCTCATAATTTGCAGCTCCCTATTCTGCAATGAAGAAAGGAAAAAAAGGATAGAAATGCAAAAAAGCATGAGTTGTGCAAAAAAAGGCAAACTGGCACGGGTCCATACTGAAGGACATCATCTTCTAATCCAACGAGTGAAAGAGTAAACAAAGTTGTTTGCTTCTACCAAATGTCACAACAACCTTCTTTGTAGAATGTTTACAGCTCTACCTTAATTATCTCACCGTAAGCCTGTCTAAACGTACCTTAAACCTCTTGTCTTGGAGAACTTTCTTAATTGCCACCATCTCTTGACTGTCGATGAGGCGAGCCTGGTAGACCACACCAAAGGAGCCATTTCCTATAACCTTTATATCTGTATAGGACACTTCCTGTGGGCGATCAGGGCCCTGGCCGGGTGTGGCTACCACCGTCGTCACCTTGCCACTGTCTCCTGTGGATGAGAGCATGAACCGACCTTGTTAGAAAGATCCTGAAATGATCAGCACTCTCCCTGCCAAGACATGCGCTGTGGCTTCACACCAAAGTTACATATGTAACGTTTTGAAACATACAAACATTGTAAAAAGAAAAAGCACCATATTGTTTAAACATGTGAGAAACACAGATACACGATCCTTTACAGTTCAGCCTTTAAACTAGTGTTATTTCAGGCAGGGACACAACAAGCCCGCGGCCAACTGTCGGTCACAGTCGGGCCTGTGGTGAGCGACCATCACCAGTTTTTACGCCACTCAGAGAAAAATCACTCTGGCTGTACAGTCAGTGCACAGGAAGAGAAACAGAAGAGAGTAAAACAGGCAAACGGCTAAAGTCTAGAGGCTGTGAAATCGACAAATTGATTTTAAAAAATCATTATTGTTCTGTAGTGCACAGTAAATATAATTTGTTTTTTCAACATGGGGTTGTGTTGTTAATGTGCTAATGTGATTGTCAGTCTTCTGGTTTCCCTTTTTGAATACAGGCTACCCCCTGTACCACCGCTCCTCACACAGGCGAACGTACATGCTAGTTGGCTGACGGCTGCAGTCTTTTTGGTGTGTTCAAGTGCCACTTTTTGGAGGAGAGACAGTAATCACCAAATGAATTAACCAATAAAATGTATTTTATCTTTTCCCGTAGTCAGCTTTTTTGCTTCACTGGCCAAATTTCTCTGCTGGTGTTTTTTTTAAAGTCAGCTAAATGTGGTTTAAACTCAAGTAACATGAGTGCCTGAAGCAGGTTCAGGCAACCCACTTTTAACCCAGTTCAGATGATGCGTGTTGACCCATTCAGATTACAGGTTTAACCAGAGTCTCTGTGACGTCCTGAATTGGGTATTACAGTCTCAATCAGTTCCAGCTCAGCACCTCTGCAATCTCAATTACCTCCATGTCCCCTTTTCAATAATATACAAACCCAAAGGATAAGTCGATACAACCCTTGTGTTAGAGCCAGTTAGGCACATAGTTGGTACATTTCTAATGTCATTACCGCATGTTACAGATGTTCAATTAGTGCTGAAGTTGATACGACAGTCCCTAGTAGAGATCGCTGTTCAACGCGTCGGGACAAATTCTCAAATAGGTGTTGCTTCACATCACTTTCATATTCATCTAACATTCAGTAACCCGTCGTGCCCAATGGATTGGCGCATTGTCATCCCGGAAGAGGCCCCTCCCATCAGGATAGAAATGTTTCGTCGTAGTATAAAGGCGGTCACTTAGGAAATCAAGGTCATCTGAGGACGTTAATTGCTTAGTTGTATAATGCATTTATACCTGTATGGAAGCATTTGCATTCGTTATGTACATCATCTCTACTCATTTATTCAGGTGTTTTCCTTTAATGTGTCACCTGTCTGTATATTCTTGTTATGTATGACGTAGAAATTAGGCAAAGTGGAGAGGTTCAATATCTAACAGTAACTGACAGCTCTAGTTAGGGCCAAGTGGCCACTCAGTGTTTTACGCCTGCGCTTGGTTGGGTCAAGAATGATTTGACAAAATCGGCACCAGAAGCAATGACACTGGGAGGAAAGAACAGCAGAGAAGAGACCATTGCCAAAAGGCTTGTCAGAGCCTGTGATAAAAAATTGCGCGGACAGTAGCACACCCAGAAGTGCTACCATTTCCAGGGCTTGCTCACTTCGCCTGTCTCAACAGGACCCCTCCTGAACTCTGGTAGGTCTCAAAATGGAGTCAGACAATGAAGCATTTTGGGTTCTCCAGGACAGTGATTTTGCTTCATCAATTGCGATTTCTGTCTTAATGAAAAACATTGAATTTTTTAATACATTACAAATAAGGTAACCCTTACCAGTTGACTATTGATAACAAAAGACAACTTGCTATTTTTGCAATTATCCCACCCAAACCTTTTCAAAGGTTGTTATTAAACAGCAGCCGATGGCATATCCACATGATCGGACTAGATCTGATCTCTGCCCTCAGGCCAACAGGATATATTCAGCTTTTGAGATCAGCCATTATGGGGCTTCCTGCATATTCCTGCGGTCTGTATTTTAGGTTCACAATACACTGTTCCTCTGCATTTCCTTTTTGCATCACTTTCTCCCACTTTTTTAAACAAGTTAAATCAGAGGGGAGGACATTAAATATGGAGCAGCTGTGGCATGATAGTGCCTTGAATAATGAATGCAAAGATGAGCACTTTCTGCGCAGCTGTCAGTGAATAGCTTTGGTTTCTGATACGTCAACGCAAGCCTGATGAGTAAGAGAAAAGGGGTGAGCAGAGTGACTCTCATCACACCCACACTAATAAGCTATTAGCTTGGAGCTTGTTTGTAAGTGTAAAACTCAAGCCCACCTTAAACTTGATAAAATTATCAGCGGTTTATTGTTCTAGGAATTATAACAGTACCATGCCTGATAACAGATGTACACTGGGTGTGTATCTCCCGTTTCTGATTCTTATACAGCTGAACTGGGAAAAGAGAGCACAACATTGGATCAGCACTTGGGATCTGTCGATGCCCAGTTTTGATCCATTACAGTGATCTATTTTCCCTAAATTTAAAACCTCTATATACCAAACTGCATGTATTGGGATAATTTCTACGTAAAGTAACATGAGGCCAGAGATCACTGCGATCGCCCGGGGACTCAATACTGAGTTCATTCACAGACACAAAATTTCATGATGAAGAAAAGTGGATTGGTCTCGTCTCCACGCTGTCACGTCACTTTGACTTAACTACGCTAGAACTCTCACTTCCTTAATGAAAGATGACCTGATGTGGATTTATATAATGGACGAGCTGTTTAAACCTATGCACAGATTATATGGATGAGATTAATAGGTCGGTAGACCTAGATCAGCATCTGTGCATCCCTTCTCTTGACCATGCCGCTAATAAAGTGTGCATGTTTGTGTGTCAATTAAATGCTTTTTAAATGGGTAACTAGTGTTAGAAAGGTACATATCAATATTTAGGAGCAAATAAGTCAATTTTGAAAATACATGAGTAATTGAAACAAGGTAAAACTTTAACATGGCCTCTCATGTGTGAAAACACTGGAGAACAGGAATTAAAGGGGTCATGTCTTAAACCCCTTTCAGGTACAAAGCAAAAAACGTGTCCTTAGCACAGAGTATTGAAGACTGTCAAGTAATGAAAACTGAAATGCTCACTCAAACTCTGCTTAAAAGTTGATCATACAATTTTGATTCAAATCGATTTTTGATTGTTTTATTTAGGCAAAATTCTTAGACAACTTCTTGTGTTCAGACTACATTTAACATTTCAGAAATTTAGCTTTTGTTCAATGACAAGGGGCTTTGTAGGGGCGAAAAGGCTTATATTCCTCAAAATATGGCATTTAAAAAAAAGGTGCTGTTTTGGAATAGTTACTGAGAAAACCAAGGAATTACATTTCCATTAGTACCAAATAATTTCCAACAATACCAAGACCTAAGAATGAATTTGCGACGGATGTTTGTCGGGTCACTTCTAATCACTTTACATTGATGATTGTCATAATCTTTAAAGGCACGGTGGTGTGGTGGTTAGCACTGTAGTCGAATCCCAGCTGGGGCCCTTCTGTGTGGAGTTTGCATGTTCTCCCCGTGTCTGCTTGGGTTTCCTCCGGGATCTCTGCCCACAGTCCAAAGTCGTGCCCGTGTTAGGTGCATTGATGACTCTAAACTGCTCGTAGGTGTGAATGTGAGTGTGAATGGTTGTCTGTCTCTGTTCGTCTCTATGTGCACTGTGATAGACTGGCGTCCTGTCCAGGGTGTACCCCGCCTCACGCCCAATGTCAGCTGGCCGGCTCCAGCCCCCCCGCGACCCCGTTAGGGACAAGCGGTTGAAGAAGAATGAATGAAGATGAATAATCTCTAAAGGCTTTGATCACCCAAAAATGAATATATATTTTCAGTCATTCTCTGCTGGCCTGTCGCCTCCTGCTCTCAATGATGACTCATGCATTTTAATATTGACGAAGACACCGTTTAGTTGTTCCAATTGACAACATTTCCCTGTCTATTGTCAGAGAACTGAATGAGTATAAAGTACTGATTTAATCGTGGCTTGTAATGTTGATCAAGAGCAGTTATTCTTTTACTGCTGCACCAAAGCCATTGATCAAATCACTATTACATGCTGCCAAGTTCTGACAACAGTAGAGGTTCATAGTGATATCTATCTTGTGTGACTGTATTGGCAAAATCACAGAGAGAGAGAGAGAGAGAGATAGCAGAAAGTGACCTTAACATTGCTGCTACACAGCATCTGACCATGTCCGTCAATCAGTTTTGTCAATACGCAAAAAAATTGATCCCCGTGCCTTAGATGTATCCAGTTGGGCTAAGTTTTGGGTGTGAAAATAGTCGGGTTAGTTTGGACAAAAGGCCAAAAGGTAGCAATGGTAAGATGTTTTCAGATTTAGCCAACATCGTGTTGTTTCTGCAAGGTCCAAGCACCTCTGACACAAGAACAATGCTTTCCCAGAATGCAGCAGATCCTGATGACCAAGACTAAACAAGGGAAAAGTGACCTTCGATTGAAAAGCACTGGATGTGAATGAGCCAAATCACTCGATGAAGATCTGCTGATTGGCTGCATGCACTAACTTCAGCAAAGACTTAGGTCTACTACACAGCAGCTTGAGCCCATGAACTCCAATTAATTTACTTAGTTTGTCATTTCACCTGTTCTAGGCATTAATTATTGATCAAATAGTATTGTTTTCTGTCGGGCCTCAGTTTTCGTTTCCTGTTTTGAAAATGCTATTTGACACAAGAGCGGTGATACTATTTTCTTCTGTCTCTCCGCACACCTCTGTCCAACCCTACAGATCTTCAGCCAACTGCTACCGCTGCATACATGACCCCTGAGCATTCTGCAAGTTCTTGTCATCACACCAGCAAAAGCAACTGGAGCGACTTTGCTGTTGGCAAACCAGAGTTTCCAGTAGAGGTGTCAAAACGGCGAAGACAGTGAGCAATCATCAGTGTAAAAGTAGACCGCCTACTTAAGGGAATAATGGCTTCTTCTCAGGTGTACAGAAATGTAACTCAATTCACAACTCGCCTTCCACTTAGGGGACACTGACACAGTTGCACAGGCAATGTGCCAAATAAGGCTTAAGGTTCAAATTAAGGTTTCGGGGGGCAACCGTGGTGCAGGAGGTAGAGCGGTTGTCCTAATTACTCCCCAGGGACTTTTCAGCTGCCCACTGCTCCTTAGCACGGGTTAAGAGCAGAAGTAAAATTTCACTGCATAGTAATTACAATTGTACGTGACCACTGATCAGTAAAGTTTACCAAACTCTGTCAACTATTCTGAGGTATAAATCTGACTTCCTGAGTGAAAGCACAGCTTTATCAGTTTAGTTGTTTTATTAGTTTAAGATGATCTGAGGTGGATTTATGTACTGGACCAGCTTTTTAATCTATGCTTTCACATATGCACAAGTATGAACATTCAGGTGAGTAGTTAGAATAGATTAAGTTGGACTAAGGCAACCATATGCTGTTTGAATAAGTATCTGGATATAAATAGTTTAGGATATTTTCACCGATTATACTTTCCATTTCGTCAGGCTACCACCCGAGGTATAGTATCTACCAAAAACTACCAGTGCAAGATAAGACTGGACCAAAGACGTCGGCTTAAAAAAGTTACACCAGATCATTTTTAACCTCCTCTTTACAGACGTTAGCAAGCTAGCTTAGCTTCCACGTCTGAAATTAATGAGGAATATATGAGACAGGCCGGCTAACACCAACTCTATTCTGGAGTTACAGTGTAAAAACCATGGTTAGATAATGTTGCCGAAAACATTTACATAACGTTCATTTGCCGTCGAAATATCCCCGGCTTCAGCTCTAAGCTCGCCTCCAGCAGCTAAAGATAATGTTAGCTGTGCGATAAAAGCCCTTGATCGCTTAATGGTTCGTTAATGAAAAACACAGCTAACGTTAGCCGGGCAGCTAACTGAAGTTAGCTCACCAGCTAACAGGTTAGCACCGCGACAACGATCGACACCAAGTCCACTCCAACACATTTAACCTAAAAATAACGTCCATCAGGAACCGTTGTAACAACATTTATATTATACTGGTGACAGAAATCCAAAAATACTACTCACTCGGAAGTTTCAGATTCCCAAAGCTCGTCGAGCTGCTTCCACTGGCTTGTGAAGCCCCAGTTTTTCCTGTCGAGCTTCCGCCGGCTACTGCTGATCCGGCACCGGCTGCAGCGGATCCGGGAGCTCCGGGAGGCTCAGCGAATGAGCTGGTCCTGGCCCGCCCGCTGCCGCTCATATTTGTGTGAACTAAAGCCGGGGCAAGGTTGAACGGTATTAGCAACCAGACCGGCACAAACTTAAGCTGTATGTATATGAGTGTGTGTGTGTTTTAATATTCGGTATAAATATAAAACTACACTTACAGCGTTCTGTATAGGTTGCCCCGTCTCCCCCTTTCTTCCTCTGTAGAACGGTGATGGTGGGGGGACTGGGGAGTTGACGCACGACGACGCAACGCTCGCAAGGGTTTCTGGGAAACGAAGTCATTTAGGGGAGCTTCGAGGCCTTCGAGTCTGTATATACAAAAATAATGTGTAATAAATGAAAGCCAATGGAAAAATACCAATTGAAAATAAATAAATAAATAAAAATAGTGAATCTATTTTTTTGTAGTTGTTAACTACAGATTTAAAATAAACTAATAAACAAACACACACAACAAAATAAATGAATTAAAAAAACTTCTATAACGAAATAATATGTAACAAATGAAAGTGAATAGAAAAAAATGATAATGAAAATTGAAAATGAATTAATAAATAAAAATAATAGTGAATCTAAATTATTTTGTAGTTGCTGGGGAGCTTACTAAAACTGCTGAAATTAAATTAAACCTTAAAACACACACACACACACACACACACACACACACACACACACACACACACACACACACACACACACACACACACACACACACACACACACACACACACACACACACACACACACACACACACACACACACACACACTTCAGTCAAAAAACTACAATTCCCATCAGAAAAGCCAAGTTTCTGATTGACAGTCAGCGCGTCCAATCACAGACTCTGAAGCGTTGAGACTACCGCAGTGGGCGGGGCTTCGCAGCACAAGAATGGAGGCGATCGGCGGGCAAACGTTTCATTTCACGCATTGAAATGTAATTTCCCACGGACACTTTTCATACTTCCGTGTTTCCACGCCACGTATGGCAACAAGGACTAACAAAACAAGGGGCAAACGCTTGTGTTGAACTAAAGAGTGAGGACTACACGAGGGATCGTCCCAACGAGAGTAAATGAGAGGTAAAGGGAAAGAAGGGCCCGCCGTCGCAGCCGGAGAGCTTCGGGGAAAAGTGGGTAGCGCCGCCTGACGGACCGCCCGACGAACCCGGGAGCCGCTGTCAGGAAACCGCGGTGCCGAGAAACAGGTCTGCAACGTCGGAGGGAGCGCCGCCAACAGCTCTCCATCTGCCATCACACAATGTAAACAAAGATACGACCCGCATTTGTTAAGAAAATGAGGCTAGATTAGTGCGTCTCCCCCGGGTTGGTGGTGGTGGTGGTGGTGAGGGTGGGGGTGTTAGCATAAGAGGGCCTTCATTTAGCTAAACAAAATTGCGACGTTTGGACGCGGGATTGTTCCTTAATACCTATAAAAAACCCACTGCTGGGTCTGTTTTTTATGGTACGCATTAACCATAAATGCACCCGTGCTGTTTACAGGGTTTTATAGGTGTTTGGAAGTCCTTTAAAAACACTTTAGTGTGGTGTTTTCAAGGTTTGGATGTTAAATAAAGTGCCTGAAACTGCTTGAAATGTATGTTATATGGGATGGCGTATATGATTTAAAACATAAAAGTTAAGATGTGCATTCTTTAGAGACTGAAAACAACATTTTCTGACATTTTTGCATGAAAAATTATTTGACAATTAACCGATTATAAAAATAGTTGATGATTATATTTCTGTCCAGTTAGTTTTCCTTTTATTTGTCGTCATTTGATGTTTATAACACAATAGCATCTAATATAACGTGATGAACAAGTGCAATAATAAGTTTACTGAATACTGAATATTGTACTGTAATCACATATGTAGTTTACCACAGCTGTAAGGTGCTGGAAAATCATGAAAATGCACCTTGAAATGCTTGAAAATGGACTGAAAATCAGCAATTTGCTGGCCGCTGATTTGATTCTGATGCTTCCAGTTTTACATGTTGTCCTTGGTTTCCCGCAGGTGTGCACTTACCTTCATTGAGTGGACACATCAGTGAAGTTTCTGGTCGACACCTCATCACCTGTCTGTCCCAAATCATCTTTCATGATACACTTGAAATCTACATAACACACACAAACACACACGGAGTACCAGCATGGCCGAGCAGCAGCAGGAGGGGGCTGAGGGTGTGTATGTGGAGCACCAGTACATGTGCAGCGAGTGCCACCAGCTCTTCAACACCCTGGAGGATGTGCTGATCCACCAGCAGATCCACACTGGACAAGAGGGGGAAGGGGAGGTCATGACCTTCCAGGGCGTCCCAGACATGGGGCAAACCCAGCAGTACCAGTGTCTGGAGTGCGGCGCCCTCCTCATGAACCCAGAGGAGCTGCTGCAGCACCAGGAGATGCACATGAGGGAGGCGGGCATAGAGGTGGAGCATGAAGGTGAGAGATTTGGTTTTGCATGAAAAATGTGGATATTAATAACGTACAGTGGACGGTCTGTGCGTGATGCAACATGATGAGGACTTTTGTTTGTCCTTCAACCATCTGTTTACAAAAGTAAGACTAAGAAACAACACTAACCGTCTGAGATTATGGCTGTTCCCCAGAGCTGTGTGAGGTTATGGAGACAGAGGAACGGTCGGAGGGTCAGATGTCGGGACCTGTTGAGTACCAGTGTCTTGACTGTTTGGCTCTTTTTGACTCACCTGACACCTGGCTGGAGCACCGGAGGACCCACAGCAGGAGCAGCACACACAGTAACACAGAGAACGTGATGGTGAGGGTGACTTATTCAACTAGCAAAGAACTGTAAAACATTTTTCTTTCTAATCTGGAAACTAGACTTAATTTACCGTTTTACTGTATGAATACGACCGCAGTCTTTATTGTCCTTTTCTCATTTATCAGCGATTTAATAAACTGGCCGGAGCAGCTCTTCAACAAACTTTTTAAGAATTACTTTGTTGAAATAAGTTGCTTCCTGAATTGAATGCGATAAATAAAACATGCGTATTGCGCTACAGTAGTTAATGATGAAGGTTATATTCTGCAGACTCATTCACATCGTAGAACTTGATTTGTGTCTAGTTTGAAGTGCATTCTTCTCAGCTTTATTGGGAGCTTTGTCCTAGACTATGAAACTGGCAGACACTCGCAAACACTGGGGCACATCTCATTATAGAGCGAAGTGGACGATGGAACAACTGTAAATTCAAGCAGTAAATCTGGCAACAGCTGTAATTTACTCGTAAACTTTCCACTGTGCCGAGTCATTCACATGTACCGTTCTGGATGGTGACGACGCGGCAGCTTCTGACTTTCATTTGGATCAGGCTCCAGAATGCATTGAGATTGCTTCATATCTCAGTGATGCTCTGGGTTGTGTAGGCCAGCACAGATTGGTTTGCTGCAACTGCACTGTAATTCTAGAAAGTACTAGTTTGAATGGGTGTCACGGGCCAAACAACAGACACCCAAAGCATCTGATACTCCTCTAAAAAAAAGTGAATATATTCTAAATGAAAGTGCAGTTATCAAACATCAATTGATTTCTAAATTCACTGAATAAAAAAAATGTAATAAACTATGTTTGTTTTTTGTTTTTTTACCCCTGCAACAGGAGTATGTGCTACAGCCGGATGGCACTATCACTCCTCTGAACAATGTGCAGAACTACGTGCTGAGTGAGCAGCAGGCTGGGGAGATTTTGGCACAGGTACTTGAGACTGAAAACACCTCACAACAGAGGAATTCAACTGGAACTGGATGAAGGTTTTTAAGGTTTGTACATGTCTGTGTGTATTTTCCAGGTACTCGCTCAGCAGCAGCAGCAGCAACAGCAGCAGCAACAAGATCAACAACAACAACAACAACAACAGAAGAAACGCCAGTCCGTCTCCAAACCTGCCGCTTCACCCTCCCGTTCCGCCCTGCTGCCCCCAGTGACGCCGACCCCCGGCTCTGCCACCATGCACCTGCAGATTCTCACAGCTCAAGCTCTGGCAGACAACTCCACAACCCCCGGGAAGCGCCGCTCCAAGCTGCCCCCTCTGTTACCCTCTGTGGGCCGAGTGTCGTCGGGAAAGTTGGGGGTCCTGGAGAATGGGGTACAGAGACTGGAGTTAAGGTTGGCGCCCAGTGTCCAGAATGACACCCAGCAGCAGCAGCCAACAGAGGTGGTGGTCATCCACCCTTATGAGTGCTCAGAATGCTCCCTTCTCTTCCAGACCCCAGAGGACTTCCTCCAGCACCAGGGAGAGCACTTTCTGTGTCAGGACAAAGAGAGCGGAGAGCCAGGCGTCATGAGTGGCTTTGAGGAGGTGCGAGGGAGGGAAGAGATGACAGAGAAGTTCGAGGACATTCGGTTTAGAGTAGTGGAGAGGAAGGCAACGGTCTGGACCAAGCCCCAACAGTGTGAGCTCTGCAACCGCACCTTCACCTCTGTCAACCGGCTGGCCGCTCACAGACGTGTGCACGAGCAGGGCACGCATGAATGTCCCGAGTGTGGCAAGGTGTTCAAGAAGGCGACGTCACTGCAGACACACATGCGCACACACTCAGGCGTGGCGAGGTACCTGTGCGTGGACTGTGGCAATGGCTTCACCACCGAGATGACTCTAATCATGCACAGGTAAACACCGCAGCTGTGAGAAACTGATGTGAACTTTTGATTCTTTTTCTGTCCGTTTCATCTTTTCCTCTCGGCTTCTTACAGGAAGTCCCACACTGCAGATCCCCTTCACAAATGTCAGTTCTGCAACAAAACCTTCACCAACATGACTAAGTACCTCTATCACCGTAGAACCCACCTCAACCGTGATTCATCTAGCACACCCGCCGCTGTCTCCATGGTAGTAAAATATGCATAACCCAATTCCAATTTTTTTCACAACCTCAACTTAGACATATGACATCTCAACTTGACATATGTTTGTTTTCTCCTGTAGATCCCAGCTCCAAGAAGAGCATCTCTCTCCGCTCTCGCCATCCTACAGAGAGCAAGAGAGAAGAATTCTCACATGGACGAGGCAAACCTCAACCTGATGCCCCCTCTCACAGAGGATGAGATGGAAAAATTGGGAGAAGATCCTATAGAAAGTTCTCAGAGCAGAGCGGAAGGAGGTGAAGTGGAGCAGCAGGGGGAGGACAACAGCATGGAGGTGTCTGAAGGCAACGCCAGTGACCGCCAGCCGATGGAAGATGCCACCAACTCTGGTTTAGCTACAAACCCTGCGCCCCTGGATGACAGTGGTGTAAGAGTCGCGTCAGCTGCGTCATCAGATAAAGGCACTTTTTCTTGTCGTTCATGCTCTAAGACCTTCCCCTCCCAGCTGCAGCTTGTTCACCATCGACGCAAATCCCATGTCACTGAGCGTCGCTTTCTTTGCGGCATCTGTGGCAAGTCTTTTAAGAAGCAGATCCATGTGCGCAACCACATCCGCACACATACCGGTGAGCGGCCCTTTCAGTGTTCTGATTGCGGCAAAACCTACTCATCTCTAGCTA
The DNA here is from genome assembly GCF_963691815.1 of Echiichthys vipera. Lineage (NCBI taxonomy): Eukaryota > Metazoa > Chordata > Actinopteri > Perciformes > Trachinidae > Echiichthys > Echiichthys vipera. The sequence continues at coordinate 11,087,646 of NC_139833.1, forward strand.
ATCTGGTGAGGCACAATCTAATCCACTCTGGTGTGCGACCATACCGCTGTGAAGTGTGCCACCGCTCCTTTTCACAGTCTTCCAACCTCCGTCAGCACAGCCTGCTGCACTCCAATGCTGCAACGCTGTGCTGCCCAGACTGCCCCGCCACCTTTCGCTGGCCCACCAAGTTAGCAGCACATCGCTACACTCAACATCCAGGGAGTCCGGCCCCATTCCCGTGTCCCCACTGTGAGGCCGGCTTCCTGACCAGGAAACAGCGAGACAGCCACTGTCTGGAGCAGCACCCCACCCTGGTGCAGGCGGGTACAGTGACAGAAGCGGGCAAAGAGACGGACAACCAAGCAGAGTTGGGCAAAGGTCTGACCCCAGAGCCCTCCACATCCACCACAGCAGAGACAGAATCAGGGGATTCAACAAGTCTCATGCGGGGGGGTCTAGATTGTAACATTTGTGGGAAGAAGCTCAATTCTCCTGCCAATCTGCGACTACACAGACTGAGCCACTTCGCCTTAGGCCCTGGACGGTCGAGGTGCGCCGCCGGGAAGCGCCCCAAAGCCCACCAGTGTCCTATCTGTGGCAAACTGTTTGTATCTTCTTCCGGAGTTGCACTTCACCAGCGAGTCCACACTGGCGAACGCCCCTTTCCTTGTCAAGTGTGTGGCAAACGCTTCCGTCAGAACACACACCTACGAGAGCACCTGCGCACACACTCAGGTGAACGACCATTTCGCTGCGAAGTGTGCGGAAAGGGTTTCATCCAGAGTATGCACCTGGCTGAACATCGTCGAACGCACACAGGGGAACGGCCGCACGTATGTCCGGAGTGTGGCAAAGCCTTCAAGACCTTCTCCAACCTAAGGAACCACAAAAAGACCCACGCCAGGCAGCAGAGGCTGGATGAAGAGGCTGCTGCACAGGCTGCAATGGAGACCAGCTCTGCGGTTGCAGTGGTGGACGCGTCAGCTGCGGAACTAGCTAACGGGCAACCTCAACTCATCCAGATCCAAGCTTCAGATCTTCAGGTTAGAATCTTATCCTATCTTACTCACATATCCCTTAAAAAACACCCATGAAATTGCCATTAAAAAGCGCTGCATGACGCTAACAGCAGCTGTGTGAGTTTTGACCGACTTAGTTAACCATTGATGATTTGAGGTGAAAGTTTTGAGTTTAACCTGTTCAAATTAGTGAGGATGACATTTAATCAGCACCTGCAAATGTGTTTCTGTACTCTATTCTGAATTCTGTTTCCTCTACTTAGACACAGGGCACTCCTACCATCATGTGTAATGAGTTTGGGGAGACCATAGCCATCATTGAGACCAGCGAGGGAGGAGCGCTGCCTCTGGAGCAGGCCTTGGAGATCTACCACACAGCTTTGGAGAACGGCCTCACCATGGACACAGTCGCTGTGGACGGACTGCAAATCCTCTGAGGACGAGAAAAGGTGGACACAAAATAAAGTTTGTTCCACTCAATCGATGAGTTCAGTCTTAATACTGACTCCAACAAAGACTAAGTGACTACTGAAAGGTTGAATATTTAGTTCAGACTTACTGGAAACAGATAATTACGTACTGGACAAGAACGCTATAAAATCAAATGGATATAAAGTTCAGCAAACAGACCAAAGTAATTCATCATCATCCCCTTTTACAAAGCTGTGAAAGGTCGGGATTAAAGTACTGAAATTACGCATGCTAAAACTAAGGGTGTGGATATTCCTGATGAAAAAGGACCATTGGTTGTGCCTCAGATGATCATTTGTGCCATTAATTTTTATCATTTATAAGAAATGGATGTGATTTTTCTTCTGTTTAAAGGTTTGATCGTGCTGTTGTAAATAACTGAAATCAATAAATGTTTTTCCAAGGTGTAAGCGACGCTCTCGTTCAACACAACCACTTACCTGGAGTCAACCTTACAGTTACATTTAAATGGTGGTGAACAAAAGAAATGATGCTTCATTTTAATAACATTCACATTTAGAGTCTCTGCTTATGGAAAACCCACTTTTCACATTGCCAGCGAAAACCCACTTTAATTGAACACCTATCTTTATTTGCATACTGAAAGATACAGATACAAACTTAAATTATTATAATTACTCTCTTGTATACTGGAACAGCAAAACAAGGAGAATAACACAAAAACATTAATAGCCATATTTATTGTTTTTTTCCATTTCATCTTTTACCTTCGGTAATGGGTGTCTTAAAAGTCAACTTATGTTCAATGACAGATTTTTCCTTAATAATATAGTGAGTCTACTGACTCTACAGTAATTATTTACAACACAACCAAGTCTTGCACAAAGACACAACCAGTATTGGATCCTACCAGCTCTCTTTGATTCATTACCCTCCCCTCACTTCCTCCAGTTTTCTCCCCGCCTGTCTTAAAAGGAGGTCTGGAGAGAGCTATAAAGTGACAAAGGGAGGAAGGAGGGAAGGAAAGAGGTGGAGGAAGGAGATGTACAAGTGTCGAGGCTAAAGAATCAAACTAATCAAAGGAATAGAGGCATACAGGATGGCCTAAAAACATACGGCTTATTACTGCTGAAAGATTTAAAAAAAAGGTCCACGTTGTGTTTGTCGTCCTCGTAACGTACAATAAAAACAACTGCACTGCAGGTCCTTGCTGAGGTGAGAGGCCAGTCAAGGGAAGACTACAATGGAGGAACTGTACAGGTGGGGAGCAGCTTCTCTCACCTGCCTCCAAAATTATACAAAAAATAAAATAAAATAATAATAGTTCAAGAAATCAACAGCTGGAGCTGAAGCAATAAGAACATAACTAAGGACCAGGGTTCACTGCAATGATATGAGGAGTAATAATTATAACCATAGGAATAGTACAACAACAAAAGGAATAGTAGACAATGTTAAATACAAATCAAATTATTTAAAAAAAGTTAATAAAACCGCTTGGCAATAGAGGATCCAGGCCTTCTCAGCCTGACCTCTACGACTAAGAGCCAGGATGTGCCCGGTGACTCTGACTCACCTCCTTCCTTCACGGCTAGTGAATGAGAGGCACAGGAATGCTCGGTTCCTACCTACTGGCATGTGCCCGGGTCAGTCGCAAGAAGGGAGGACTTGGCCAGACAGCTAATTGCAGGAATGATGGCACTGCCAGAAGTCCACTTGAGTTTCAGTCAATTTTTCAGTCTCCCCGGTAGACCTCCCCTGAAGGTCGACATGTGAGCATAAAATGGAGAAAGATCTTTCCAGGTCCGCAGTAACAAGTTCTCTTGTTGAATCAAATACGTTTCCGACTGTTTGAGGGCCCAGCCCCCTTAATGTCAGCAGAAACAAGACACAAGCTCACAACAGTTAAGTCTAACTACGGGTTGTTCCTCGAGCAGATACTTACTGCTTTTATTCCTCTAATGCTATTAAAAACAAATATCAAAACATATAATGTCCTTGTTTTAAAACTGCCGACATTTCACCGTCTCAGAATGGGTTGAGCAAGTCTGTCTCTGTCCAAAAACTGGAACCCTTTCTCCGTCAAGGCAAATGAGTGCAGCTGTACACAATGGTCCTTCGTTCACTGGCATCGATCGGAGATTTCTCCAAGGTGGTTAATACAGAGTGCTAATTCAAGTGTGGGGAAGTAAGAGTTTGCAGGGTGTGTGCGTGTGCATGTGCATTGTGGTAGTTTTTGTGCCACCATTTTCTCATGTGTCTTGTTTTTGGTATAGGGGTCACACATAACCTAAAGAAAAGGCCCAATACTATATACGAACATATCTCACTCTCACCGGTTGGCTGCTGAGGACAGAAAAAAAATCAGGATCTGACCAGAGGAGAGTGTGGATTAAAAAAAAAAAAAGCGTGTGAAAGTATGGAAAGGTGTGACTGATTGGTCGATCTAATTTGTCAGCCTCACTCATCTAGAAGAGTCCTGTGAATCACGAGGATCCTCCGGGCTCCCCTCTTGCTCCACGTCTTCATCCTGCAGGTCCCCAGCTCCTCTCATAGATCCTTCTCCTGACTGGGAGCCAGAGGGACCGGGGAGGGCGCAAATTGAGTCAGGGATGCCTAAAGCAGAGACATCTGAGGGGGCGGCTGTCTGCATGATCTTTTGCCGGACCTCCCTGATCTTCAGCTGCAGACACACCTTAGTGGGAAATATATCGGAGTATCTTGTCTGGAAGGCTGCAGTGGCCTGGGCTAGAAACGAGATAACAAAAGAAAAACAAAACCAATCAATGTTTACAAGTGGACACTTTTTCTGAAAAGTGCTTGTAGATGTCTATGTAGATGTGTGTGTGTGTGTGTGTGTGTGTGTGTGTGTGTCTGTGTGTGTGTTGGTGTCTTACCTGATGGAAAGAAGCCCTGCTCCTGGAACAGCTGCATGACAAGCGCTCGTCTCTGGTCCAGTGTTCGTCGCAGGGACGAGTACGGCACCTTATCAAACTCCAGATCAGTCAGGATGTCTTCTCCGTCTGTGGCTGAGTAAAGAGATAAACCGGTGGAGAGGTTGAGGCTTTAGGAAACTAGTTACAATAATGAACATTTTATCTTTGTATAAAATACAGCAGTGGGTAAGACGTCTTTTCCCATAGTTTTCAGTTGCATCTTTCATTTGTAGTTACATCTCAGCTTGTGTTTTTATTGCCGTTACAAAAAAATGAAAAAAGTAAGAATTAAAAACTGTAAAATGCACCATGCAGAGACTGGGTCACCTACAAGTCCCTGACCTGGGTGTACTTCCATAACTAGATTAATAAGAATCTTTGTGTTGTTTTAATTCAATAAAAAGCTCAATCTAGAAAACATGTCTGACAGACCCTCACTGGGATGAGAGTAACGAAAAGAAAGCCAACTATGTAGGAGGATTTTTTTGAGGTCATTGAGAGACAAAAGATAAAATCATTTCAATGAAAGTTAAGAGCGAGCAAGAGCTCTCCTTCAGGCTGAACCCATCAACTTCAGCTTCTATTAATTACACACATCACCTATAAATGAAAAGACCAGAACTGAAATACATTTAGACTCCTCGCCCTTCCCTGTGTATTACCTGCTCTGTCGAAGGTGAAGATGTCTCCCTCGCACTTGGCGGCACTTTTAGGCGTGTTGGGCTCTGAGCTGCAGCTTGAGCGCCGCCGACTCTTTCTCTTCGGAGAGACTTGCTCGTCAGTGGCTGAGTCCAAATCTAGAAGCACGCAGAGGAAGGAAAATTAATCAGCAGTGATCAAAAACCTGTACGGAGCATCATGTACCTGAAGTCAACTGTTGATCTACTGTTGCTTCCATAAACAGCATCAACTTGTTGTTCGCCAAATGACCCTACAGTAGTCTAAAAGCTTTGAGTCAAAGTATCATGACAGGGAAACCTGTAGAGTTCTTCCTCTTGCGGCGATAGCTGCCCAGAATGGCGCGGGGTGAAGTGGCCAGACTCTGCAGCGTGGGTGACGGCAAAACCTCCTCAGGCCGGAACTCTGGCAGCTCGGCAAAGCGCTCCTCGAAATACACCTCCGACAGCACCCTGCCAGACCAACACGCAAACACACACACAATACACAGTATATATACACCGTCCACCAGTCATTTCTGCAACCTTACGCAAAAGATTTATGAAGGTGTCAACTCACTTGTCCACAGAGTCGAACGTCTTCTTAAGT
>NC_139833.1:11093480-11230980 GCF_963691815.1 Echiichthys vipera
GATGGGGCTGCGGATGTGTGTGTGTGATTGTGGCGGGGGTTGCTATGTGTTTGGACAGGATGTGGGGGGAAGCGTTGGAAGTGCTAGAGACGGAGTAGACCACGCTGGGGGGTACTGCCGTCATGGAGACCACCCCTGTTGCCATGGTGACGTTAGGTGAAGGAGGGTAGATGGCGGTGACTATCTGGCCCCCAGAGGCTGAGGAGGGGGCTGAGGTGGAGGGCTGTGGAGACTGAGCTGTGGCTAAGAGCGGTGGCTGACCTGGATGAAGGAAACAGGACAAACAAGAGGCCAAATATTCTTTTCATTCTCTGTGGCAACATTTTCCCACCAATAAATGTCCATAATGCTTCTTTATTGCCTATTAATGTACAAATCAGAGATCAATTATCTATTGCAAATTGTCAGTCTAGATTTGCCCCTGTAAATGGGGTTTTAAGATGGTGAGGTACTTAACTAATATCAATAACAACTGGACACCAAAGATTTTGTCACAACAGATGTTTGAATTTGTATTCAATCAAAAGATAAATGTGGTTTGTGGTTCAGGGGTCAGTTTTTAAACTTTGTTGTTCAGAGGTCAGCAAATGTTTAAGGCACAGTGGAAAAACTCTTGTTTATTAATTTCTTAAAGTTAAACTTAAATTCTATTGCTAGGCAACAGCCTGGGTCTGTAAAACTTCCTGATCATGTGTCATCCACATGCACCACAACAGGAAATAAACTGGGGCACATTTATATGTTTATGTTTACAACGGTGAAATGGTCTTTATATTTCCTTTATGGTTGAATGAAAGTTGTTAATACAGATCTGTTTTGGCCAAACAGGCTAAAGTCGTAGCATGTGCACTAGTGTGTTTACAATGAAAGAAAATTACTGTAAGCATACTAAATATGGTCAATTTTTTCAGAGTGAAGTTGATAAATACTATTTTCCCACAATGAAGGGAATGGGGAAGCAGTTCGCAGCTGGAAAAATAAAAACAATTTCAGATGATTGTAAAAGATCTTGGAAAACCAAAAAAAGTATTAAATCTTAGGAAAAACATTTCTATGTCCATTTGTGAAGTTTAATTGGCAGTTGCGTTCCAAAAGTTGCAGTTTAATTGACGTCCCATATGTTTTATAATTTCCTGTTAGTACAAAATGGTGAAGTATGTTCTTCGATAAAAGACTATACCATGAAGACTAGTATAAAGTATATACTGTATACATGTAGGCTGTAGTATACAGCTATAGTATCCATGGTTTGGATGCCTTCTTCATGTTGGGCCAGAAGTTGATGATGAGGTCTGTTTATTGAGAGTTAAACGAGCTTTGTATTTACATTATTACCCACAGTAGATTCATAAAAAACATGTAAAAAGTTTTAATATAAGTTATGAAATGTTGAAATGTTGGAGGGCTTGATGTGGCCGCTGTTTGCCTACCCCTGCTGTAGTTCATTTAGCTAATTTCACAAAAGACTTGAAAAACACAGAATTGTTATAGAAAGAACAGAAACAATGATCGCTCCACAGCACTGACCTGCGATCAGGGGCTGAACCAGTGTCTGTCCAGGTGGTGCGATGGCTGTGAACCCGAGGGTTGCCAAGGGTGATGGCACATATGCAGATCCGGGCACCGACAGGGCTTGCTGAGGGTTTGAAGAGCCTGTTGTCGTGGAGACCAGAGGCAGACTGGATGGGACCCCTGGAGTGGACTGGACATAGGTGATCCTGCACGAGGAAGAGGTGATTAGACGAGAGAAATATGAGGAATAAAAATGAAGAAGGCACAGAGAGAGTGAAGATGGGAAGATGACATTTGTAATTAAAGGTGTCAGAAGGTGTTGTGGTACAATAATGAGCCAGAAAGAGAAATGAAAGGAACAGAGACAATATTGGAAGGAAAGGAAAAGACAAAAAAGATGTGCCGCAATAAGGGTCAGTGGGTGAGTGTACATCACAGCGAGCAGCACTGGATGACTAGTGCTGTATGTGTGTATGTGTGTGTGTGTGTGTGTTGGTGTGTGTGCTATGAGCTGAAAGGTAGTGTGGGGGTGGCAGGCAGAGGCAACTAGGGCCACCAGCAGCATGACTAACAGATCCAGAATAGAGCTGCACTGCTACAGCTGCACCCCTGCTGGAGTTTTTGTTTCTCCTACTGTCTGCTCGCTACGCTTTAAGAAATCGAGAAACGAAAAACAACACAACTTCCTTTTATTTGGTATCATCTATCAATTCCCAGAATCTAACTGGAGTTACTTAAATCCATAAAATACAAGGAAAATACATAATTATTTTGAAAAAAATAACTGTTAAACACTTATCAGCAAAGACATAATTACTATCTGCATTTACATGGAGCTTTTTATGCCACTTATAACCACAATCAAGTCCACAATAAAACTGCCTTGTTTAAACCCTTGTTCATAAACTGCTTCATCTGGAAACGTGTTTCACTGTTGAATACGTATCTGATCATGTCCAATGGGGATCATGCAAAAGCTCCACTTTAAATGTTGTGTTTACCAGCGATTTGCTCCTAAAATTCATTCAGCATGAAAAAAGCATTAAAAATGACTAATCGACCAAAAATAATCTTAGTCGACTAAGACCACAACAACAAATTAGTCGACTAACTGACTAAGAGGATGACTAAGAGGATGAGCCCTAGCTGGACCTCCTTTTTCTAATTTTCTATTCTGGAGCACGTACACAGCATATGCAAACAGAGCGCCTTATCCCAAATTTTCTGAAACAATACGTGAATCCTTTCATCAGTTGGTTTTCTATCATACAGAAACACATATTTGGCCTCTGTAAACGCCAAAGAAACAACAACAATAGAACCACTGCTGAGATCAACAGTATCCTGGGGAAAGAGTGAGACTGGCATATGTTCATAAATGGGCGCCTGCTTGTCAGAGCTGATTCAAGCTTTACTGATACATAATTTGTTTATAGCCCCTTTCAGTCCTCAGATCTGTAACATCTTTGGGTTGATTTATCTGTTAAAGAAACAGCTTCTGGGCTTTCAAGATCTCAATTATAGAGTGTTACAAGTCAAGTGTTACAGAGAGATACAGCGCTTCACTAGACAGAATTAGGCCCATATATGTATGTATATAGATATATATATATAAATATATATATATATATATATATATATATATATATATATATATACAAACACATATATTAATATATGTTAAAATGGGCTTTTGTACAGTATTTTCTTTGTAAAGGGTTTATTAAAGCAGAATTGAGAATTGGGCTGAAATGTTCTACAAAGCTAAGAAGGTCACACGAGTCAAATGTTTAGACCATTTTGTGTTCTGAAAAACACAAAATACTGCAAACATGACAGCAACATGCTCAAACGACAGTGCATTTACAGGTGAATTGCATGTCTGAAAAAAGCTTTCTTTCAGTGGCAGGTGGTTGGGTTTAGTCTCAAGAAAGTAAAATGGGTACTAGGCAGGGAATCACGAAAAAAGGCATTTCAAAAAAAGTCAATTTAGAATAACTGTTTGGCCTGAAAAATAATCTGCACTGCTCCGTTTCTTTTATTCAGGTGCACCCAAGTGATGACGTTTACCACTTCAGCACAGACTATGAGCCTTGAAGCTGTTATTTGACCTAGTATTGCTGTAGCAGTCTGTGTATACAGCTTGTATGAAGTGGATGCCCCCCGTGCAGAACGAAAAAGCAAAAAAGGGTGGTGTTTTATGTTCAAGAGGTATAGGATCCATATTCGTTAATTCATGGCAGCTAGTTTGTTATTTTCCACCTGGTAGGAGCTGGCGGCAGGATTACAGCCTGGGAGGGAGCTGACCCCGGAGCCACCACGGCTGCCGTGCCCACTGTTACAGGGAAGGGGCTGGCAGGATGAATTGCTCCACCCTGAGGCAGCTGGGACTGGACCACAGGCATGGGAGCTATCTGGATGATCTGACATGGAAAGAGGAAGCCATAAAAAAAATTACCATAAATACAGTTATGTGAGTTAATGATTTGCGTTTACTTTTTGTTACTGAAAAAAATGTACACAATTTATAAAGTTCTCATTTCAGTGAAGTTCTCACTGACCTTGCTTCCTGTCTGAGCACCGTTCTGGATCGGAAGAGGTGGGGCCACAATGGGAAACTGCTGGGCTGGGGCTGGTGCTGTCCGTACTGTTGCCATGGGAACAAGCATTTTGCCCTGGAGCACTGGAGACTGTGATTGCACTGAGGCAGAGAAAGAGGGAGAATGGGCATTTTATCAGGAGTCACCACAGAATAATAGCTGCATGCACCGAGTCATGACTCTACTTACTGTGATGACTGCAGTTCTAAAACTTACCTCTAGTTCCCGGGCTGATGACTCCCACTGCTGAGCTGGACGTATATCCTGTCAGTGAATTTGTCCCCTGCTGCTTTCCATTGGCCAGGGACATGTGTGTGTGTGGAGCTGCGGGCAGGTTGAAGATACTGGTTGGCTGGCTGAGCTGCTGAGGTGGACTCTTGGGGTTGGTGTTGGCAGGTAGGGTGGGCAGGATATACTGAACTTGTGTGATGGCCTTACCCACAGGGGACGAGGTGGGAAGGAACTGGGGTTGAAGCAGGGATAGAGGCAAGGGCCCGTTGGTTTGGCTATGCGGCACTGAAACAGTGGAGGAGGTAAAGGCTTGCTGCTGGGAAGGCTGAGGGTGGTGGGAGGGGGTGATGAGCTGTAGAGCAGGTTGAGAAGACAGAGCCCCTCCTAACACCAAATTAGTCACTACACCACCAGGGCCCACGCCTGCACCTAAAGGATTAGGTGATGATGAAGAGTAGTACCCACCCCCTGTGGCTGGGACCCCGCCTCCTGTTCCTATCAGTAGCTGTGGGTGCTGATGGGGTGTCAGGGACTTCCTCTCTGGAGGATGCGGGCTGGATGATGTGCCTCCATCTCTGGGTTTGCTGGCGATGGGGAGTTGTGTGCTGACAACAGGACGCATTACACTGGTCACCACCGTAGGCGCCACCCTTACAGCGCCAATGCCCAGGAGTGGGTTCCCCCCCAGTGAACCTACTGATGAGGAAGGATATCCTCCAGCTGGAGAAGTGGAGATGACTGATAGGCCAGAAGTGAGAGAGAGCGATGTGGCTTGCACTCCTCCTCCCCCCTCTCCCCCAAAAGTGTCCTTACCCTCTCCCTCTCCTCTGTCCTTCCTCCTGTGATCTGAAAAGCCACCTCCTCCTCCTCCTCCTGATCTCCCTTCATCATAACGCTTGCTGCTGGGGTAAGAGGACAGTGAGACACTTCTGCCATGAGGGGTATGGTGTGAGGAGGATGATAATGCAGAGGAGCAAATGACTGGAGCAAAAACTCTCTGAAAAGAAAGACAGAGAAAAGAATGTAAGTGAGGGCAAATACTGTACAGTGACAAGATACATTGGAAAGATTAATAACAGGAGTAGAAACGATTGTTTAAGCCGGTTACCTTCCGATCAGTTTCGTCTCCAGAACCGTTCTCACTATCGCTGTCAGTCACTCGCTCCTTACACTTGAGGTCTATGGAACTGCTAGGATAAGGGTCCTCTGTGGAAAAGCAAAATACACTACAGCTACACTTGACAATCCTTGATATGTATAGTCCCATCAAGTCAGTGTGTACTTAGTGTCTAAATCAGTTATCAGTGCCATCTGATCTTTTAAATCAAAACATGGAAGTGGACAAAAACTGGACACAATTTAGCCACATTATGAACTATATAATCCTATTGTACCATTGAATACCAATTCCACATGCATTTCCTGGAAATCTACAAAGTGGGTCAGTGACACAGGAAGCAGTGTACGAACACTTAAATAAATCTAATCTAACATTTGGTTTCATGAATAGAGTAGGTCTGATTTCTCACCAATGACATCATCGTCTCCCTCTTCCTCACAGATAACCATGCGCTCCTCGTCACTGGTCATGTCCTCGCTGACCCCACGCTGGGACTGCGACAGGGGTGGAGCATGACTCGGAAACTGACTGCCACCATCCCCACACATCTGAAAAAAATAAAAGTGAGAGATCCTGTAGCAGAGATGCTTTTAAAGCAAGTGATTTCTCATTGGCATGTGTTTTAGAATTTGTACAGTCAACAGTATTAAGTGTGAAAATGCCTCGTATTCCACTGTCAATAAGAAAGTCACAGTTTCCCATGTTTGTGAAAAGCAAATGTCAGAGAAAACTATTTTGTTGCAGTAGCTTTAATCAAGTCATATTAACAAAAACAGCAGAGCACTGTTGTGTCTCCAGCACTGGTAATGATCTCCAATTTATTTTACATTATTTACAAATTGCACAATTGCGTATTACAGAATCATCTGTCCAGGTCTATGAACTGTGCTCCTCTCTTACCTGTGCCAGTTCTGCCAGGGCCTGTGTATTTCCCCTGTCACTCCGCTCCAGGCTGTGTATGGCACTTTGAGAGAAGGCTCTGGGACGGGTAAGCTGTCCCACATGAACTTCTGTGCTCCTTTCAGACACGCCCACCAGACTTTGACCAACCCCCTTCAGCTCCACAGAATGGGGTTCTATAGGGGCAAAAATGAGGACTGTTAAAGGACTGGAACGGATAAAAATACTGTAAGTGTGTATGTTGTATGTGTATTGTGAAAGTTGAGTGAAACCCACCTGTGGACTCGGACATGCTCCTCTCTCTGATGTCTTTTCCCCCTGGGACCCCACGGCCTTCAGAGCTAGACTTCTTCCTGTCTTTGTTGCACCACTTCCAGTCAGGGTGGGCCTTAAAGTGGGCCTCTTTTACCTGGAAACAGAAAAGAGAAGGAGGGAGGAAGTGAAAAAGAAGGCACAAATATAACAGCTGTACTACTGTAAGTTAGTGAAGAAGCATTCGGTTGTATGTCACAGTTCTTAAATTGTGCAGTTTTTTTGTATGCAACTGCCTCTGTGTACCTGGAAGGCCAAATCATGGTACTTTTGTTTCTCCTTAGGTCCCAGAGCATACCACCACTCCCCAAGAATCTTGCTGACTGTCCTGTTGTCCTGGTTCGGGTGCCGCTGGTGTACCAATGCTCGGTGCCGCTTACTGAAAATCATAAATGCATTCATTGGTCGCCGGATGTGGTCCTTCTCTCTCTGAAAGAGTAAGCAGGAAAAACAGAGACATATTTTAGTAAGACGAACATTGTGAGGTTTGAAGTTGATGATAGGTGCAGTTGAAAAGAATACCTTTCCAGGGCTGCTCTTATCCCCATCTTTGGGCAACGCACTGAGGGACTGAGTGCGTCTCTTTACTGGGGATGTAGACAGAGGCTGCTCTGGTACAACTCCTGGGAGGAAGCTAAAAGGAGACAAAAACAGTCCTCAGTTTGTAATCTTAATTAGATATTTTCCTTGAGGATGATCGGCACATGCAGGCTTACACTTAAGTGCTACTTTCCCTGTTTCATATCTTAAACTGGGAAATATTCTACTTTGTAACTAGTAATATCTAACTTAGCGCTGTAAGTCTATCAGATGTAGACATAGAGCACAAGTAGATTGTCTCTGATGAGGTACATCAGCAGATTCAGCAGATAGCTCATCCATTTCAAAGGCTAACAGCCTGGCCACTGCCTTTCATATAGTGATAGAGCCCAGAGATGGAATGCTTTTGTTCCCATCTGCTTTGTTCTGGCATTGAGCTCTTCTGCTCAAATTAGTGCGAGGATACAGAAAATATCACACTCCCATACTGTATGTGTGGGTACAGAGTACCACACTGAAAATCACTGTGAAGGCTGGCTTGGATAAATACATAACCACTTTCTATATACAGACTCTGAAAAGAGTGTATGTACAGTGTGCAACTTTATGTGTTCATGTCACCTCATAGTTTTCACTGTAAAAACACAACAACAAAAAACACACTTACGGGTCATCCACATCACTCTCTGTCTCGCTGTCAGGCCTCTCCCTCTCTGCATCTCCTTTCTCCTTCTCTGGAGGTGGCTCATCAGAAGAGGGGGGAGGCCTGGGTGGAGGACCTCTCTCTACAATGGGAGGTGCCTCTGCGGGCTCCTGTGATGGCACTGCCACCCCCTGACACTCTGAGGAAGAACAACACAGAGATGCATACATGTTCAGGGCAAAGTCAACAATATATGGTATTCAAAACAGTATTAAAATCCAAGGAGAGGTATATGAAACTGGTGATAAACACATTTTCTACAGCGATCAGGTCAAACATTAACGTATTCAGTACCTGTCTTCAGACTGGCTGCTTGGGGGTGGTTGACTGGGTGCTGGCCCTCTCCTGGCTGAGAAGAAGCATCTGATTGGGTGGGTGCCAGGAAAGGGACCAATGAATGCCAGGGGAAGACTGGAACTGACCGGGGCTCTACATTGGTCCACACTGCAGAGGAAAACAACATTATTTATTACAGCCAACACCATCTGATGTCCAGAGCTTTATAAATGAGTCCTTACTCAGCAATGACATTCAAAAGAATCTTACATTCAGATAACCAAGATGCTACTTCCTTATTTGGTGAATCAGGGCCCTCTGTGCAAAACTCCCACCAGAGACGCATTCCTACTCCAATCACAAACTAATCATTTCTTAAAATGTGCTTGAAATGTTACCATACATGTTTTTTTTAATAATTATCTTGGAGTGATATAACAACACATAAATTCACTAAAATGCATCGCACTACTGGCTTTCATTTAGTTCAGTTAATATCTGGGGACACTGGGTGAATGCATTTAACTACCTCGCAGAATAAAAACAATATCAGTACTTTTTAGAAATAGAAATATCAGGACTGCCACAGTAGTCCACCTCCAGCCACTCAACTGGTTAAATCACTCCAACAACAGCAGATGTACAAGAGGACTCTCTGTTCTCAATAACAGGCTGGATGGAGAACAGAAGCTGCTACACTCTGAACCCCCACAAATGAGTATGGGATTGAATAAATCAAATTATCTTTGTTTCCATTATTGAAAAAAACCCAACCTTTTAAGGATAATTCTCCCAAAAACATTAAAGTAACAAAATCTGTCTCATATGAGGCTTTTGTTGCATAATGCTACGAGTAAACAATAATTAAATGTTGCTGTATGGAACAAATCTGAAAGAAAAGGATATTAATTATTTTATAAACAGTAAGTGACATGGACTAACCAAACATGCTTAATCCTGGGCGGAGATACTGGGGATTCTCTGATGAGAACATGGTTGAATGAAATCCTTGATGTTTCTCCAAAAAAAATATAATAATACCAATAAGTCCTTTTAAAGTCACTCTTCTACAACACACAGAAATCCAGGTAAAGAAACATATTTGATCCAAACTCTCGAGCTGATATTGCTGAGAAGCCCACAGATGAAGACGTGCTCAATGGTGTCTGTATCCGTTTCATCCCTACAGGTTGCGGTCATCATTCATAACAATTACCGCATCATCACCCTGCATCATGGGGATTTGAAGCTGTAGCATTGGGAGGAGGGAGAGAGGGATCCTCTTTCTTTTTCTTTTATCCCAATGCGAGTAAAAACTAAATGTCTGTCAAGTAGAGTCCATCTCTCCCTATCGCACAATAACGCAATCTAATAACGCACATGTAACAAACATCAGTGGACAAAATGTACGATAAACGATTGACTTAAAACACAACACTTAGGTTACATTTGTAAGAATGCAACAGTGTATGGACGACCCACTGAAACGATGATTATGCTCGAAGGCGAGGTTCCTCCTCCCCTTTGGTCTAATTACCCCCGATGCCCTCTCTCTCCCTGTTTGTTTACATTACTCCTGCAGCCTGGTCGTGAAGGGGTTAACAAGGCCTCTGGTCCATCCACGGTCCTGGATTAAAACCTCCGCCCGGAAACTACGCAGTCTTTCTGGGCCATGTCAAAACCTTGTTCTGCACTACAACACCGCTGCAGACATGTGGCCTTGGCAGCTATTGAGGAGTGAACCCGCTGTAACAGGGTTCCGATCAGGTATTGATCAAGAAACACTGCAACAAGCAAACTGGGGTGCGATCACAGCTCTAACTTGGCAAGAAGCTGCTTTATTATCATGCACTGTTCACTTAAACACGGACTGTAACGCGTGCTGTTTCATATAACAATAATAATGATTGTAATTATAATAATAATAAACCAACAGATCTATAGCTGCCCCTTGCAACAACCGGAGCCTCAAGTGCACCGCTTCCAAATTGGACCAACCTCTCGGGCACGCCCCTGGTCGTGCACCCGCCGCACAGACAACAGAGGCAAAAGAAACGCAATTGTTCTCATGTCTCCACTACAAAAGGCGTATTCACACGTTACTGGCTGTCAAAGAATAAAGTGCATCAACACCTAATCCTGACTCGTTGTCCCCATTAACCTGCTCCCGGAACTGTACTATAATGCACCTGTCCTAACCTGACAGTTTAGTTCAGCACCTGCCTGTAAAAAGAAACGACAGACACCAACTTGGGTTTATCTGTAGGCATTAGCAGGTGTGACTGTAAATCTGCTGCATCCATCCATCACATTAGTGCTTACAAGAAAACACTACCCATCAGTTTGATTATCAGGAGCTGTAACAAACACTATCGTCTCTACCCCAAAAGCTCTTTGCTGGTAGTCTCTAATCTACCTCCTGTCCTACCTACAGACCCTGACGTTAGCTATAGCAACTGATGAGTCTACAACACAGCGGTGAAAAGCGACCACGGTGATGAGGACTCCTGGCTCCGGTCGGCTATAGGAGGAAAAAAGGGGGGACGAGTCTCGGTTCTTTCTCCTCCTCAGGGTAGTGGTCGAAGATGCCCTGAATACTGGACCTGCTGAACCCGACGGGGGGCTCCGGCAGCGCTAGGGTAAAGCCGTGTTGGTGAGATCCGTCCGTCTGCAGCAGGTTAGCTAGCAAGTTCGTGCGGACGACATCGGCGCGTCCACTTCTCGGTTAACTCTTGGTTTTACGCGTGTTGTTTTGGTCCAGAAAAGTCCTCCTTTAGTGAGTTAACTCCCTTATTTTGTCTCGTTCTCTCTCTCTCTCTCTCTATCGCAAGCCTTGGCCCTTTCTTTCTCTTTCCCTCCCTCTTCCTCTTGTTGTAAACTAGGCTGCTTGCCCCCCCTGCACTCGCCCCCTCCCCTTCTCGTACTGTCAACCTCGCCCAGCCTTGTCCCGCCCTCCTCGGCGAATCCCGCTCTCCTATTGGCCCAGGCGGCCCCCTGTCATCTGCCCGCCGCGAACCCTGATTGGTCCGAGTGTGCACTGGAATGCCAGTCATATGCTAATCTCAACCGGCTTTACAACCTAAAGGCTCCTTTTATTACCACATAAACTCACTTAACTCCAATGCACAATACCAATAAATGCATTAACATTATTTATATCTATTGTAGCTGTATGAAAACAATAGTTGGCGTTCAAGTAATTTATCAAAAATGTGTTTTTTTTTATGTTTCTTTCGGAGAGCCCACCTCACGCGTGTTTCATTGGTGCAGGAGTCGTAGTAAACCTTGACTGATGCGTTGAAACACAAATCAAAAGCCGACACTCAGATGTAGGCCAACCAATGGCTTAACAGAAGTCAGACAAGATCCCTCCCTCTTACAAATGCTCTGCTAAAGCTTTAATACCCATGAAGACCATCAGATGCAGGAAGGCGCTGGCGAGCTATGTACTGTTTACTTTCCAGCTGGTTTTGGTCTTTTTATGCAATCTACACAGGGGGTGGATGAAGACGGGGGCTCTGGGTTCAAGATGACAATGCACATCTACACCCATTAAACCTATACGCTTATATGAGTATTCAGGCCATTCTGCGTGCTATCTGTGTGTTTTCCCACAAAGTTGTTCTATGCAGACATGTAGTGTATTATAAACCATCACTCATGAGAGGGTTTATAAATCTTTTCTCTGGCAACGCTAATTAGGAACACAGTTGAGAGGCAAGTGATGTAATTTTCCACCATAAAAGGCCCTTTTCAAATCCCCGAACATTTTTTTCCATCTTTCCATCATGCAAATGTGCCTCCTCCAGACATAATTTAAAATGTTCTTCTGATGCAACACTCACAGGGAGAAGGAGAGAGAGAGAAGAAGAGAATTGAAAACAGGAAAGTAGGGGTGGTTAGAAAGAGAGGGAAAATGGGTGGAGAGAGGACCAGAGGGTAAAAATAGACAGAGAGTCATTTTCAGCAGGAGAGTCAGGGAGGGAGGAGGAGGAGGAGGATGGGAGTGGGCGGAGAGAAAACAACTTGTTAAAACAGAACTTCTCTTAACGGGAGAAAGGGTGAGGGGAGGCCAGAGACGAGGGAGGCACCTAGAGACAAAGGGAAAGCATTTAAAGATACATGTATTTTTTAAGTATAACACAGATGCGGCAGAAAGTAAGAAGACTTGTGGATATGGTTTCCCAACATAGTGTATGTCAAGAAGTCATGCTCAGGTTAGCTCATCTGTCCATAAGACAAATACAATACTGGGAGGGACTTAATTACCAACCAGTCAGCTCATCAGGAGCTCGGTAACTGACCAATGAGGCTGTGAGAGCCACTGGCAGCTGATGTCCTCCTCAGTAGTAAAAAAGTTAACCCTCTCAGTCCCTGGTTTCACTTCTCTAATTAACAAAAACGCTGGAAAGTTTACATTTCTGCAACTATGCAAGACAAGATAAATAATATGCTAATATCTATAACAAAACGAAGCATATTTACAATGCACCTGAGCTCCCTCGGCTGTATCTTGAATCATTAGCATGAGTAAAACGTCTTGCATCATGTAAAAATATGGGGTGACTGTCTGTACTTCTCTTAAGACTGGGAGTTTCCAGACAGGGTTAAACTAATAGGCATTCGAAGAAGAGAGGCAGAGAGAGAGAAAATAGGAGATTGACAAATGCACCAAGCTCTCAACAAGTCTGCCCAGTGAACACAATGTGCTAAGCGGAGGGAGTCGGACAGCTTGGCTGAGAAGAGGGTGAAAGAGGGCACGGGTGGAGAGATGAGGGATTACTGTGGCTGTTCAGTGGTCACAACCCTGGGTAAACACTACAAGTCCTCGGTAATGAACTTCGTCTGAACAATTATTCAGAGACGATTGAGGAGTTTTCCCTTTAGCCTGGTTTGAACACACCTCAACTCTGGTTTAATTCACAAGAAAATACTGCCAATACGATTGTGTAAAAATCATATTTTTGTCACTTCAGAGGTAATTTCGTCATACAACAGCAATTTGAGCACAAAGAGATGTTAGATAACAAAATCTGTTAACTGCATGCTTGCAAAGCTGCACAGAGGAGGTAGACATGAGACGATGGTGGGAAACCACAGAGTTCTAGCGCTTAGTCATATATAAAAGAGATAAGCGGTGAAGAACGGCAAGAGTAAGAGAGCAGGTGTGAAAAAACAGTAGAAGAGAAATTCCCCCTCAGCTGAGCTAAACTCTCTCTCCCTGCTGCCGTGCTGGCAGTGCAATTTCTGTGTAGGTGTTCAGCAGCTTTCATTGGCTGTCTCCTCTTACAGAAATCATGCTTTTAATGTGCGTATGTGTGCATGTCTCTACCCCCAATTACATCTGTCAAACGCCACGTGACCTCACAAAAGAAACTTTTCCTCCTCCCAGTTACCTACGCTGGTACGGTGCAGGCGGAGCACCGCCTTCGCTCGCTCACCCATCCCATCTCTCTCATCCCTTAATTCATCTTCCACCCCTGTGCTCTGTGTCTCTCCCTCCCACAACCCACCATTTGCTCCGTCCAATTATAACTCGATCCACCAGTCCTTTGCAGTTACCATAGCAACAGCTATGTTGGGCTATGTCCCCGTGTCGACGTGGTCACCAGTCTGCCACTGACCATCACCGTCTATTGCATCAAAATAAAGTTAAGCCATCATTTATACGGGGCTCATGGTCACCCAGAGGGAAGAGAAACAAGAGGTTTTTTTTAAGACCGTCGACTCGATCGTGGCTTTGATCTTGTTTCTTTTGAAGCAAAAAAATAACAGCTACTCCCTATTTAGTTCAATGTTGTAAAATGAAGACTGCATCACAATTACTGGGAGCTGAGTAGATCTCATCACCCA
Source organism: Echiichthys vipera (assembly GCF_963691815.1). Classification (NCBI taxonomy): domain Eukaryota; kingdom Metazoa; phylum Chordata; class Actinopteri; order Perciformes; family Trachinidae; genus Echiichthys; species Echiichthys vipera. Next base: position 11,107,528 of record NC_139833.1, read on the forward strand.
CAAAACACAATTTACACTCTGTGGCTACACATGCAGATTCACTGACTGTCTCTTCCCAACAGCGAATAATTAGCATTAGGGAAAGCACATGAAAGGCAAACTTTATACCAGTGTTTGTAGAGCCAGATCCCTCCATCCACTGTGTGAAGGAACTTGTAATGTATATGTTTGGCCATCTGGGGGCACTACTAGCCTGCAGATAAATGGCCAGCAGACGGGCAGCAGCAGTAAACCAGTTTAAAAGACTGTGGAGCTTGAGATGCAGGAAAGGAGAGGAGGAGAGTGGGATGAAGGAGAGAAAAGACATTCCTGAGCTAAATAAAAACTGCTCTCAGTCCAAACTTTGGGATATGAGGAACACATGAAAAGTGTGATCTCCTGAGAACAATAAGCGTGGGTTCAACTGAGATCCTGCAGAAGCAAAGCTAAATATCAGTCTAACTTTACGTGCACGCAGTCAAAGTCTTGAAGCCACCTCAGACTAAGGAGTCCCACTGCATCAGTGCATTTTGAGAATCTCCCCAAAGAACGCTTTGCCCAACAGGAAATAGGATTATTGTTGCACATGACTTTTATGGTAAGTCTTGAGGGCTTCTCGTGTGCTTTGGTGCCAGTCTAGATGGCTGTGTGATCCAGATGTGGTTGTTGCCATGGCCAGGGAGGATATGCAGGGCTTTAAGCGTTACGTAAAGCAGGGGTGGGAGGGAGTGGGGATGTTATTCCCGGGTATCCGTATCCGGGTAGACCAGGATGAAGAGAGCGAAGTGGAGAGGAGGGGAAGCGAAAAACACTGCAATGCGATGGAGCAAAGGGTTAAAACAAATGTGTCATAATTTTTTGGAAATAAAAATAAAAGAATGAGACGGAAGAAAGTAAGAGGGCAGAGAAATATACATATCCAAAATAACAGCGCAAAAAGTGTATTCACGTGTACTTAAGTGTGACATGTTTACTCAGTGTCGCACAAACTGCAAGTGCATGTGTGAGTGACACACAGGGAGACAGAGATAGAGAAGCATGCACACTTCATAATATTGTCATTTTAATTTCAATCATTTTTAGCTGTGAGCATTTTGAAACATACAACATCCATTTAATATGCTAAAGGATAATCATGCAGCACAGAATGTGAGATGCTGAGCAGTTTGTGGTCATATAGAGAAAAACGGATGTTTCAGTTGAAACTTGGATTTCGATACAGGAGAATAAATACACAAGACTCCTTTAAGACCTCTACAGCAACAATGTCATCTAGGTGCTCTCTATAAAAACACCACGGACACTTTTCTCACTGACTTGAGTTGCCACTCAAGAACGCAAAATTAAAATATTACTGAAATAAATGCTTATAATAAAGGTAATAAAGGATTCATATTAACAGAAAACAGTAGTAGAAGTGGAAGAAGCTGATTTAAAAATAAAGGATATTTGACCTGGAACACTTCACTCACTGCTTAAATAATTCAGAGGAAACCCTCCGATTATCCTGCATCGTTTCTGTTGACTAAAACCACCAAAGACGGACTAAAGAGGAGCCACCAATAACAACCAAATGTTGGTGCGTAAACGCATGTGAGCATGTTGAGGTTCCTCCTCTCTCAGTGGAAAGTGACACAAGCACACGTGCCCAACACACACACACACACACACACACACACACACACACACACACACACACACACACACACACACACACACACACACACACACACACACACACACATTTCTATTTGTGAATATTCTGTGTTATGTATTGGCTTCATCAGTGTGATGTTTGCTTTGTTGCCATGGCAACAGACATTTGGCGCTCACACATCATATCCGGTGCTCAATGATTGACTCTCAGTTACTCTTTCATGCACACACACTGCATGCGACACACACGTGACACCATAAAATTAAAAAAAAAAAAAAAAAACGGTCTCGTCCTTCACACTTATTCTGCTTGTTCCGTTAACAGTTTCGATTCGACAGAAGTTACAGGAAAGACGTTTAATTTACTTACTCGCTAGTGCGTCTTAGGTGGGAAAGCACACACACACGCATGCACACACACACACACACAAACACACCAAACACACACACACACACACACACACACACACACACACACACACACACACACAAGGAGCAAACCCAGCTCTGTTTTAAAAGTGTGTGTCAGTGTCAGGTGAGGAGCTTAATTGAGCCAGGAAATGGATGCCTTATTTTTGTGAGTGAACTAACAAAAACACAGAATATAAATGTGTATGTGCAGGATTATAATGGACGTAACAGAGACAAGAGAGGAGGAACTCACAAACGACTTATCTCTTGAAGGTATTAACCTGCTCCCTTACGTATCACGTCTCTTCGTCTTCTTACACATTAAATCTGCACTTTACTATAAGATCCATAAACTGTAAGAACTATATTGGTTTGCTGAAATATTGTCCTTTTATTAGCTGCCAGATATTTTGCAGTGATTTCATTCACTTCTGATGAAATAAAAGTTACTACCATTTTATTTATTCATCTAATTGTTCGGTTCAATCAAAAGGCTTCCTGAATAGATAAGCACATGTAGGAGCATTTAAAAAAATCTGTGTTTCATTGATTTCACTCTCACATGAATCTAATCCTGGCCAACATCATATGTGTGTACTCTTCTGGTAAATGTATTATCATTACACAAAGATTCACATATTTATTATTCAAATATACTCCAAGAAGTGTCAGCATTATTTCTCCACAGGGTTTACAATACCTATGTTAAATAATTCCCAATGACTCAATTCCCAATACCAAGATTTTTTACAATGATATATTCTGACTGAAACATAGTAAAGATAATTTAGGAAATAATTAAATGAACCTATAAAAGAAAACGGATTGTTTACCATTTGCTTATATTTCACAAGCTGTTAAGAAGACACTAACACCTACAAAAAGTTGCAAATCACAAACATACCACACGTGTGATAGTACACACACACACACACACAGGAGCACGGTGTTTCCCACTTTCCCTCGTATTTCACTCTCCTACGACCATATGCAGAAGCTCACACACTCTTTCTAACTCTACCAAAAGAAACACCCAGATGTGCTCCTTGATCAGCACGCACACTCACAAAGAGGTGGTATTCATTCAGCGTCCTTTCAGCTGCAAAAAAAATGGGGATCTGAGGAGGAACCGTACACTCAAAATGACAGCGTTCCCTTTCCTGTCCACTTCTCTGTCACACTTGTGAACGTCCAAACACACGCGCACACACACACACACACACACACACACACACGCACACACACACACACACACACATTGTAGACTAGATTCTGTGCGTTCAACGTTGGGTCTCAACTGCAACAAAGCCTTTATTTTGACTTCCATTTGGAGGAAAAGGGCTGGCAGTGGCCTGGGTGAGGTCACCCTACAACATGAGTGTGAGAGAGTGAATGTCCAAAGACACACACACGCACACACGCACACACGCACACACGCACACACGCACACACACACACACACACACACACACAGTACAAACACGCCGAGGGCAAACGGCTCTGGTGGAGTGAATGACACTAACTGATACTATATGTCCGTACCTAACAGAACTAAAAAGTAGGCTCTTATTTTCAACTGACGATGAATAATGTTACACACATACACTCACAAACACACACACTTTATAGTACGGCATTTTCCCACACAGGAGCTTGAGAAAAGAATCTTTCACACACCCACACACTGTAACGTACAACATATATCCCACACACACACAAACACATTTAGAATCAAACCACCTCAGTTTTAGAGGCCAAGGCCACTATATCGTTGCATGAGTCACTAATAAACAAACAAACACATAAACATACGCACGGCAAAAGTCAGCGGAAACTGTTTGTAGTGAGGAAGAAGATAAGAATCGCTGGGGTCAGGAAGTCACACGCAAACACTTATAATAATCATGTTGGTCAGACTTTTCAAATTAAACTGCAAGATTTGTACAAAACTTGCAGTCAAATCCTCCGCTTTTCTACGCCGTCGGCTTCTCTGAGGCATTCCTCATTCTCTTTATGATCTAATCCTCTTTTTTTCTCTCTCTCTAAAACACAAAATCAAAAACAAGTTGATGGAAACTGGCCTACATACAGTCCATGTAGCACACACCTCCCATACCCACTTTTGCTTTCGTCTTTAAATGTTAATTCCTTGTGTAGCACTGCTATTAAAGCAGAGAACAGCTACAGTTCTTCACTCCTCCGTTATTTTCCTTTTTATCTTCTATCATATTTCCCTGTTCCTTTCTATTATAAATCCATGCTGTTACATTGTGTCTTGTTGCATAGTGTAGGTATGATTGCAAACACTCAGCCACAAAGTTTCTGTCTATAATGACTTGGAATATAAGAGGGACTCGACAAAGCTAATCCTGTATAACGTACAGTCTAATCCCAATAGAAAACACAAAAACAACCATGCAAACAGTTTCTCTTTTGCACTTTCTTTCTCTTTCTCTCTCTCTCTCTCACACACACACACAGACACACACACGCACATACGCATACACAGAAATTATTTTGTGTCCCTTTTCCATTTGCATTTACTGTAAAATCCAAGCCAATTTCATTATTAATTTGGTAATACACACACACACACACACACACACACACACACAGGTCGTGGGATGTTAATGTGAATCAAAACCTCTAATACATTATCATTATCTTTTACGTTACCAGACAAACTATGTTAAATTAAAAGACATTATGCAGCAGTTTTAATATTTTGATCCTGATTGTTGACGGAATGGTTGTTAAACTGAAATATATTTATTTGATGAATACAACACAGTATATTAATAGTTGGTGAGTATTTGATAATCAGAAAAATAAATATATAGAGAGAAACAAGTAGCATGGTCCTTTGTATTTGCTATTTTATTTAACAGGATAATGTCCTTTTAAAACTAAGGCTTCAGTATATCTACCTTTCCTTCAATCTGCGTGCGTGTGTGTGTGTGTGTGTGTGTGTGTGCGCGTGTGTGTGTGTGTGTGTGTGTGTGTGTGTGTGTGTGTGTGTGTGTGTGTGTGTGTGTGTGTGTGTGTGTGTGTGTGTGTGTGTACAAAATAAAAAGAGGAACTCGTAGCTACATTTAATCATATTTTTTCTAGTCTGTTTCTTATGCAACTTGCAGTAGCTTCACCTAACACATTTTCTTTTCTGTTTCTCTACTTTTCTCAAGACGTAGCGGCTGCACTCTCACTGCATTTACATGTGGAGTCCATGAGTACAAAAATCATCACTACTATACTGCAAAATTAGGGTTCACCTGCTAGTTCAAGGCCAGAAAACAGAGCTTCGTCTCAATCAATTGCGAGTTGACATTGTGTGCGTCAGTAGTTGACTCTACAGGGCCACACAGCTACAAAAAAAGATATCCTTTAAAAAGGTATGGGCATTTCTAATAACAGTTGAATTTAATGAGTATACTCTATGGATAGTAATTCAATTGCAAATACAAACTAAAAGATATCAATTACACAGAGGGGGAAAAAAGCCCCTAACTATTTATGCCACACAACTGGGGACATCGCAGAAAATTTTTCCCATGAGGCTGTTAGGTTCTAAAAATTGGGATTCATTAAAAATTAAATAGAGGAGAATATTCCCTTAATTTTTCATTTGTATGTACAGCAGCACTTTTGTATGTCATGAAGACAGATTCGAATGATATTTCAAATACTGAAAAGATTACAATTAAGAGGGAAATCTACCTTCTGTGTAATTATTCACACAAAAACATTTTCAACACATTATCTCTAATTCAGGTTCCATTGTAATCAATATTATTTTATCATTGACAAGATATATTTTCTTTCATGTGTTTTGTTTTGTTTCATTCTTTTTTTTAAACAGAGACTAAACATATTTATCATGTGATGAGCTTATTAAACATATCTCCTGTTTTCTAACTGCAGCCCAATTCCCATATTGCAACTAAAACCTCAAAGGTTTCTCCTCACTCCTTCAAGGTCACTGACATCACACACAAAACACCCCCACACGTGTGGAAATTCTCACCTGTGCCAGGACGTCCCATGATGATGTCCTTTCGTGGGACGGGGTGAAGGCTTTCAGCCGGCAGGATCAGGGGCAGCAGAGCGGTGGGAGAAGGGTGACAGGGAACTGGCTGCTGGACCTCACCCCCAAACTCCGTCCCCCTGTTCTCCTCTCTGTCCACAGAGCCGTCCGTGCTACTTGGAGTGGGAGCTGCGACTGGTGTGCTGACCGTAACTGACAGGGCCTGCAGGGGGGTGGCAGGGGTGTCAGTGGTGGGCAGGGAGGAGGGTGTTGGGGACACAAGCACCAGAGTTTGAGCTGGGCTACGCAAGAGGACTGTGCCGTTGGGTACTGTGGCCGCAGCAGCGTTAATGGGGACGGGAACCTGGAGGCCTGATATTGGCTGAGGGCTGAGGGGTGTTAGACTGATGTCTTTAGATGAGGTTTTATCTGTCCCTCCCTCGTTTCCACCTCCTCCTCCTCTTCCTAAGGGACACTCTGTAAATTTTGCCAATGGGACTTCGGGATTCCTCACAATGACAGGGGAGTCCCGCAAGGCCTGTTGGGACACAGGGACAACCCGACGATGCCCTGCATCGGGAGTGAGAGGAGAAGGAGGAGTAGGAGACACCAGCAGAGGAGGAGGAGAGACCGCAGTGGAGGATGGTGACCTACTGGAGGAGGGAGTGGTCACTCCTCTGGGTCGGGAGAAGGTGGGTGTGTGTGTGCGGGAGAGTGAAGCTGGTGTCTGGGGAGACAGCACCCTGAAGGAGTTGTTTAGGTCCCCCTGCTCCAGCTCTGTTTTGGATGTGTAATCGTGGTGGTGTGAGGGGAGGTGTGGTGGAGGAGGAGCGTCAGGCTTTCGTTTGCTGGGGCTCATGGGGACTGTAAACGTCAGATTGCTGTGGAAGGAGGGCTGGATACCTGTATGTCTCTCCCTTTCGCCTCCTCCAGCTGGGGTTGTTACCTTACTCCCCCCTGCACCTCCTCCCCCTGTACCGCTGGGCTGCCTGTGCCTCCGGTGCTGCAGGACCGGGGAGGCAGTAATCGGGGAGAAGTTGGCCGGTCTGAAGCCGAACAGCGGGGAGGGTGAGGGAGAGGGGGCAGGGGAGAAGGGTGACTGGTTGGAGATGGGAGAAAAGGACGGGGTGCCAGAGCGGGAGCTCCCTAATGACACAAGCATGGTGGCGGCTTCACACTCATCAAAGTCAAAGCGCGACGACAGGTCATGGGGGAGGAGGGAGGGGAGCACCAAGCGGGGTCTGGAGTCTCCTCTGCTGCTGGTCTCGCTGCTCTCTCTCGATGTGTCGTCCCACTCAAACTCACTGCTCGCTCTCCCCCGCAGGTCAGGGGTGACTGTCCCTGAGCTGCTGCCTCCTCCCACCCCTCCACCTGCTGTCTCCATCTCTTTTGTCCTCATAGACAAATGTCTTGAGCAGTATCCTCGACGCTGAGACTCCTTCATACAGCCCTCCCTCGAGCACAGCCTCCTCCACTGCTTACCATTGAACTTCTTTCGGATACCATTGGGGGTGCACACCACATCGCCCTTCTTGTATTTCTGCTGAGCCAATGAGAGGGGAGTCCTGGAGCGAGAGGAGGTAGAGGAGGACCCCCCAACAGAAGTGGGGGTCTGAGTGGGAGTGGTCTTTAGGTTTGTAGTGGTGGTGTTCAATTCTGACCCAAGTAAGGCAGGCGAACGGGGTGGCTGAGGACTGGCTAGGGTGGATAGGTGTGGGGGTCCCAAACCCCTCACCATAGAAAGATGGGGTGAGGAAGAGGGGTGGCAACTGGGCTTGGAGATTATGTTTCTGTGCTGAGAGGTCCCAGTATTTGGCTTAGGACCAACAGGGTGGCCCATGTTAAAACGAGATACCTCAACGTCCTCTTCTGGAGTGTTTGGCTGTTTCTGTCGCTCTCTGTCAGAGTAGTTATCTCCGCAGCCATGAACTGTGCTTCCAGCTACACTAGAAGTCACAATGGAGGAATGGGTTGGTGGATGTGCATTTCCATAGGGATGCCCTCCTGTCACCCCTTCATGTGAAAAACCATGGTCTAACCTTGCTCCCCCTCCCAGCACCCCCATCCCAATACTCAACTGGCACACTTCTCTCTCTACCTCCATCTCTTCCCTCCGCTCTCTCTCTTCTCTTTCCCTCTCCCGCTCTCTCTCCTTCGCCCTCCCACCATCTAAATGTGGGACGTCCCAGGGAGGGGTGAGCAGCCTCAGACTTTGTCGGGACACCCACACAGCCTGAGCATTAGCTTTCCTTTTCTCTTTCTCTTCTCCCACCCCTCCATTGTCCAGAGTCTCTCTATCATTACTCACAAGCACCTGGTAAGGAAATGACACACCGGGGTGGGGGTCCACCTGAGTGACCACCCCCTCTCTGTACAGCAGAGGACCTCCCTCCTCTCCACCAAAGGGCACGCACACTCGGGTCCTGACAGCCACAGGTGCCATGCCAGGTGGGGGGGCATCCAAAATTAACTCCACAGTGCTCTCAGCCCCTGATAACGACGTCATCGCCGTTCCACCATGGAAAGGATATTTAACGAGAGTCTCCACTCCTTGGAGCTGGACCTCAACAGTACCTCCACTCACCCTACGCACCACCCCTGGTCTGAACACAGAGCATGAGACCACGTCCTTAACCCCTCTGTCCCCGGAAGCCCCAACCCCACTCTCCATGGTCCTCTTTATCTGGCGAGCAAGAACTCTCTGGTTTTTCATGCCTTTGGCCAGAGCTTCAGCTAGCTCTTCTGAGAGACTGGCCTCTTTATGGTGCGAGTTATGGAGAAGAGCTGGGTAGTTCTTTTGATGAAGGCTTGGTCCTGTTGCTTCCATCGTGTCCAGGTCACCCGAGTGTTCACTAGCTGTATCAGTGGACAAGGAGCGCACTGAGTTAGAGGCCCCCTCTGACTCATTTTCCCCGGCTTGGGAATCTTTTTCTGCTGTCCTGAGGGCTTTATCCTCCGTGGAAACAAAATGGTTTGCTTCTGTAGCTTTACTATCCGCAGTAAGCAATGATGGCTGATTACCTGAGCAGTTATTACTTCTACAATTACTGCTATTGATAAAAGTATTATGGCTCACAGCACTACTGTTAGTCACGTTGTTAATACCACTTGTAGTGTTACTGTTACTATTGATGCTAACATTAATGCTATTACTAATATTGTTACTACTCTTGAAGTTATTATTGGGCGTGTTCACACTTTCGCTGATTTTGCTGTTAATACTGCAGAAACTGTTGCGTACGAGTGCAGGGCTGGAGGTAGGAACGGTAGTCAGGGCACTTGCAAAGTGCTCATATGTGTATTTTTTCTTGGGTATACGAGCCTTAAATGTGGCTGTCTTCCTACTAGAGACTGAGCCTAAACTGGGGTTGTGATTAGCAGCCACAGTTGGCATGGTTGTGGAGAGTGATGCTGGGGCAGAGGTAGGAAATGCTATAGTATCAGTGGACGCAGCACTATTTCCATTTGTGCCCCCTATCTTCCCCTTTTCAGTCTTTTCTTCTGCCTCCTTTCCTTCCTTCTCGACTGACTCCACAGGTTTCCTCGTCTCAGTAGACTCCTCCCTCGTGGGGGTATTGCTGTTTGTGATTGGTTCATCATTACAGTTAGGGGCTGTGGCTGGGGTCTGTTTGTGTGTGGGCGCGTTGGGTGTATGCGGTGTGGTCTTGACGAGTGTCTCCCTCTTGACTCTTTTGGGGTCGTTCTCTTGGAGGGAATGAGAGCCCCCTCTCCTTCTCCCCCCTCTGCCTCGAGTTAATGTGGGAGAACGCCCTCTGTGTTTCTTTAATGGTCTCATCTCTTCTTCACTGTTCACAAAGTGCAGATTTTGTGGCGGTCCTCTCTCTTTCTCTTCTAAGGCACTCCTTTGTTGTCTTCCTCTGCTTTTTCCGTCTCCCTTGTCCTTCTGTTCTCAGTGTTACAGGCTGGAAAGAAGGAGAGAGAAGCAGAAGACAGGTGGTCATTTATTATCTTCATAATCAAAAATTGCTGAGAATAAAAATGACGTCATACCTGGAAGTGTGCTACACTGCACTGACTATCACATTGGCTCAAGATCTGACATATGCTCTCATTCACCCTCCATGTCTGCCTGATCCACTAGAGTGTGCATGCAAGCGTGTCCGTGTGTGCCTGTTTGTAAACGCAAAACAAGATCTTAATTCCAACAATTGTCACTTTAAAACCAGACAGCAACGATTGAAAAATGATGAACTGCTTCATGAAAGTGAAGGACATGGTTGCTTTTCTTCTTTTTCTTTCCAGACCTTGCTTGATACTTACTATTTAATAAAAAGTGTGTTTTGATAGTTATAATGAGTAATCCAATGCAGACATGTCTGAGATTGAGATTCAAGATGGTTAACCCTGCGTGGGTTAGTCTACCCTATTAAGATAAAGGCTCAGCAAAAAAAAGGTAGACCAAAAGGACAATAGAAGAAAGAAACATAAACATCCAAGGTCACTTGCTTCAGTTTGTCTCTTTTCTATATCCAGCATACAAATATTTCCCTTTAATGAGGCCTACATGTCTTCATATGGCATGCAGACACAAAAGAGGATGGCTTCCCATCTTACACACACACACACACACACACACACACACACACACACACACACACACACACTACAGGTCGCCTGATCTCTCCACTGTACTCCCTCCAGCTACTTCAACATGCGACAGGGTAGATTTCTCACGCATTGTAGACTAGATTCTGTGCGTTCAACGTCGGATCGCAACAGCAACAAAGCCTTTATTTTGACTTCCATTTGGAGGAAAAGGGCTGGCAGTGGCCTGGGTGAGGTCACCCTACAACATGAGTGTGAGAGAAAGAGAGAGAGAGAGAGAGAGAGAGAGAGAGAGAGAGAGAGAGAGGGAGAGAGAGAGAGAGAGAGAGAGAGAGATGGTGGGAGTATGCGGCTGTTTGGGTGTTTGTTCCAATAGGCTGTTCTTGTGTAGTCATTGGGAATTTCCACAGTCATTCTAGCACTCGCTGGCCCTCTCTCACTCTTTCTCGATGTCTCAGTCTTTCCCAGTCGTCTTTTGTCAGGGTCACACACACACACACACACACACACACACAGACACACACACACACACACACACACTTGTACAAAAACACAATATAATTGGAATAATCTGCCATGGTAAAATACGACCAAAATGAGAGGAAATTAAAAGGCTGGCACAGGATCAGGCACACTCACTGATGCAAGATTACAGGATGCAAGATTACAGACGTGTGCATATGTGCTCCCCTCGACAAAGCTCAGCAACTCACCAACATGCGCAAATGCCCGCATTCCTACAAATACCGATAATAGCACATAGACAACAAAAAAAAATCATACGGTACACACAGTCTCAGTTCCTGTCCGAGACATTGGAGAAGTTTGTCACACACACACGCCTAAGGTGACCTTGTTGTTAACTGTTTGTTCGCTGTAACCAACAATACACAACATAAACCAGTAACACCACCCACTTCCTGCAGTACAGAAAAGCATCTCTTCCTGATCCTGAATGACTAACAAACAACCCGATTCATTCACACACTCGTTATTTTGACCTCTGCCCTCACACACGGTATTTACTGTATAAACAGGCAAAGTGCTTTCATTTAACTTAGGATTGATCAGTCCTTCTTTTCATTATTTTATTATTTTTGTTACTGAAATACACACACAACTATCATTACAATGGGAAATTCTGCAGATACCAATTATATTAAAAGTGATACTGCTTCATATTTCAAAGCAATAGCACCGTGTGTGTCACATCTGGAGTTTACCTAGCGCTCTGTAACTGTGATGCTTCCTGCACACGCATCCATGTGAAAAAATATTGTTGTGATTATATCCGTGTTTACAAAACAGTTTCTAAAAGTCAACTGAGGAAGATGAGAACCATTTACTTCGTCCTAATGTATGAAAGAAAATGAATCAGATACGTACAACTCATTTTTATCTTTGAAAGCTCCCCGGTGCAATGACTCACATAATGAATACATCTTATCAATTCAAAATATCGACCACACTTTTGATATTAGTGCTGATAATAAAATGTATATTTAAACAAATATTCCGCAGTTGCAATTAGCTGACCATGCTGTATATACACAAATATAAAATAAAGAGAACATGAAGTGAAAATCCACGCACACTGCTTTACTCCCTTTCTGTTTATAGTACTTTTTTGTTAATTACTTGTATAAAGCTTCCATCTCACACAAAGTAAGGGAAGGAAGAAAGAAAATTCAGACCGTAGGAATGTACCTCCTACCAGCACCAGGCCAAGAGCTCCTTTATTAGAGTCGACGCTGAGGCCTGCACTGGGAATGTTGGTCCTGTAGTTCTGAACAACACTGGAAAATACAGGAAGGAGTCAGGGCCACTTGACTATGTGTTTGGTTGACTGAATGACTCGGGAGGATCTGATCTTAGCCGAGAAAAATGTGTTTGGTCATGCTCACTGCTTTTCAAAATGATCTAGGCTTTGGATTTAACTTTGAAGATACAACAAGAGTATATGCACAACATGTAGATATCAGAGGGGTTTCAGAAATAGGCACTGAGCTTTCTTTCTTTTCATTACTGAGCACTTGGTGCACGTTTGTAACCAGTCTGAAACAATTTATGTATCATAGAAAGCCTCATAACGTTTTGTTACTCACATTGAAACTGAGAAAAATATATAAACTCCTCAACTCATGTGCATCCATTTGTGAATCCATCTTTAAAATAACACGTGCGGGCAAACAATCTATTGTTATTTGTATATTTGAAAAAATATCAGTGTTGTCAAATACATGAACTAGTTCATGCTAAATTACAGAGGAATGTATATGAATTCATGCAGGAGGCATCTATAATTTCAGCGCTGCCACATAATAAATGGTATTCACATTTCAATCCTAATTCTTCCCTCTTGAGATCAAAAGCATTAACAACCGTGTGTGCTCCACAAATGTGTCATAAATTGAAAATAACTGCACCTTTAACTCTTAATGTTTGTTAGCTACAGTCCAAGATGTCACAGAAGGCATGTCAAAATCTAAATCTCGTATCTTGGGTTTTAGTGCAAACGTTATTAGGAAAAAAAATATAAAGGAAATTGTGGAGAATCCTGATTGTCCTCTGAGCTGAATCGAGACGCAGAAAGGAACTCAGTCATAATTTAGGTGAATCAAGACGTCTGCTCTTCCAGCATTAGAGCAGGTTAAGAGTGAGATATTTGCTGCTCTGGTCTAAAGCTACTGTAAATCCTGAATAGACGGATAATCGACGGCTATCGTTGCCATGGCGTTGGACTGGACTCCTCCTTAAACAGTAAAAAGATGCTGTTTCACCACGTACACACAGGAGCACACAATGCAACCCCCCTCCACAGCATAGCAACACCAAACTTTACAAACACTAAAAGCTCTCCCTGCAATTTACTGTTAAAATCTCCCTTGGACCTATATATCGTATCACACAGCCACTGTGCCGTATAAACATCCACACACACACACACACACACACACACACACACACACACACACACACACACACACACACACACACACACACACACACACACACACACACACACACACACACACACACACACACACACACACACACACACACACACACACACACACACACTTTTTCTGTAAAAAGAAACATGAAAATAGATTATAATATTTTGAGATTAAGAATATTATTTTTCATGCAAAGAGCACCTTGCTGGTTGGGCAAGGGAGCATGTATGCGCCAAAGGCACACACACACACACACTCACACACTCACACACTCACACACTCACACACACACACACACCATATGGAAATCTTATATCAATGTCAACACTACAAGAAGAAATATTACAAAGTTATTACTGGACAATACAAGCTTAATGAACCTCCACCTTGATGCCAGTTTATCCGGTCGTTTGTAAAGAATTTGGCCTATACCTCACCGCAACATGGCACAGGATGTGTGTGTGTTTGAGAGAGACATGGGGGCATTTGAGCTGCCTGAAGTACACAATATGACTGTGTGCGACTATCTTCAGGTTGTGTCTACATTGTTCAACGAGGCATTTGCACTACATGCCAGTGTGAGAATGTACGTACCAGGCACACTGCAGCTCATCCCTCTCCTAAAAGCATTTTATGGGTGTCTGTATGGGCGCAGGGCTGCAGTGACGGGGACAGGGATGGAGAGGGAAGAACGTGCGATGGTACAACAGAGGAAGACAGTATGTGATAGGGAAGCCTATGGCCCTCGTACACTTCAGCATGGCAGGGCGGCTTTGCCCTTAACTGGGTCACGGGGGAACACACTCACACATGAAACAGCAAAAAAGAACATGCTCTCTGTTACACACATACAGGTTTATGCACTCATGAGTGAGTGGGATCTGGTCATATGTGCATCATGAGGTGAGCACAAGAAAATATTTCGTTAAGGTATTTTAGGCATAGCAAGCGGCTGAGCTGTGAAGTGTGTGAGCATGCAAGTGTGTGACTGCGCTTGTTATTGAGAACATCCACTGTGACGTATTATGAAAACTGGCAGCTGTTTAGTGGGTTGCATATTTGACTGTAGATATTTTATCAATAAAAGAGGAACATTGATGCTTGGGATGTGTGCAATCGAGGCCCATATTGATCAGGTGAATGCAGCATAGATCAGAGGTGACTGCTCCTGTTTGGGGACCAAATGGCAGAACTGCCAATGCCACATCAATGACCAACTGCTCTACGATAAGCAAAGACGCCTACACCAGGAGAGATGTGTCTCCTGCCTAAAACAAGTGCAATAATGATGATATAAAGGATGCATAACAGTGTAAATCTGCAGGACAGATGAGTGTAGAAAAACAAGCTTTCAGTTCCTCTGACTAAAAATAAGAGAGATGACAAAACTGTTAAAAAAAAAAACTGCCCAGTCAGAGATGTCAAGGGTGCATCGACACTGATAGCAGTGCAGTAAGTGTCTGCGAGGTGGGGAAAGCATGAGAAAATGCATCCTTCTCTGCGCCGATCTCTGCGAGTACTACGAGCGGCGCTGCACAATGTCAAAGGAGTATTATGACTCCGGGCAGTCAAGCCGGTCTGCTCTGCTGTGTACGGTGCTCGGTAACAAGCACAAACAACCGGTTTCAAGTGATGTTTCTTTTTGTGTGTGTGTTATTAGCACAACTAGACGGGCCTATATTCTTCCTCATGTCACGTATTTGGCATGCAAATATCCACTACAACAACGCCTAGTGTATGCACGCAGCCACTTAAGGGAGCCCTCTTGTCTTTATGCTTTTTTAAACTCTTTACATGTTTAGTGTTTCGCTCTAGTAAGCAGCTCAGAAACGTTATAGTAGTGGTGGTGGTTTGTAGTAGTCGTAGTACGCAACGGCTGCAGACTATACTAGTACACCACATAATGACACCGTCATTGTGTTGTTGTTGTTTTCCACTTTCCCTCAGGTCCATTTCATAAACACCGAATTCATCTTGCGTTGCTATTAGTAAACATTTGGGCTGCAATGCTGCAAATAGGTCGAGTGTTTTTTTTTGTTTTTTTTTTACTACGCAACGCAAAACTGCCGCTAATGTCAAGGGAAAAAGTGCTCAACATTAACCACAAGATTGTAAATGTCACCCCGAGGGGGGCTCGCGTGTTTCCCGGGACTGCGGTAAAAACATTTGAGAAAGTTTTTAGGCTGTTACACCCCTGCCACCCTCCCTCCCCCTGATCTCGGCTGTTCCTCGGCTCGAGAGCGGTGTCAGTCCGTTCTGTTCGGACGGTATCACAGCAACCGAGCGACCGTTTTTGTCAGTTGGTGCTCGTCGCCGGTTAAACTCGCTTCTCCTGAAAATGTAAAATCGGAAATTTGCTAACTTAAGTTTCAACTCACCCAAACAGAGCTTCTCCCCTCGCCACAGAAAGATTTATGGTTTTATTTTCGCTGAGGAGGAGGCTGGCACAAACTCCCGGTAACATCCCTTTGGCTGTCGGCTTTCACGGTCTGCGTGGTCCCGGACTCACACTTTACTTTTTCCTCCGCAGACAAAAACATGTCTTTCCCCCACAGAAACTCAAACAAGCCTATAAAAAAAAACTATCGGTCCTTCTTTTCCACTACAGTCACAAAATGGTGAATGAACCACTAACAGCTGGGGCGAGACGACCAATCGGAGGTGGCTGACGGATACAGTAGCTAATCAGCGCCGGCGCCGGGGACCAGGGGGCGCGGCGGGCTGTCAAAGTGCGGTTGACGGACGGGGAGATCCAGCGAATGGCGGCGAGGATGCGGAGCCAGACCCGGTGTCCTGTCCCAAACTTTACAGTATCCAATAGGAGCTCTGGGAACCATAGGAACAGCACGAGGGAGGGCCGAGGGGCGGGACCTAATCACAGGGAGCCAATAGAAAGGCACAATCGCCCCCTCCCCTCCGGAAGAGGAGTATGTTTACCATAATTGACAGCACAAGTGCAGACGGTGATAATGCATCGACACCTCCCGCTTCTCCACACAGAAGGTGGTGCAGCAGCAGCAGCAGCAGCAGCAGCGGGGTCACAAAGCACCACAATGCGGTTGTTTTGCACTTTTGTGACACATCGACCAAAACCATTAAAGTGCATTTTTTCAACAGTTATTGTGTGTTGTTGTTGTTGTTTGAGAGCAGTGACAAGAGGTGAAAACATGAGCATGAGGGGATTTTTTAAAAGTTTGTTCAGGGAGCTGGATAACTCATCTGTGGTGCAACCCGCCCGACCCCGACGCATCGCTTCCCGACGCATCGCTTCCCCCCTCTCTTTCTCTCCCTCTCTCTCTCTCTCTCTCTCTCTCTCTCTCTCCCTTTTCTCTCAGCAACAGACGCTGACTTTCACCGCGCTCGACCAATCACGGCGCAGCATCCCGCTCGGCTGTGACGTCGGTGAGCTCTCCGCCCCGCCCACTCCCGCTGAAACTCCACTGAAAGTGAACGGGGACCGGGCTCGGCTGACGTCACTTCACCGGCAGGCGATTGGGCAGGTGTGCGACGTCTCGGGGGCCAATGGGCGCGCGCGGCGATGATGTCATCACGAGTGTTGCCACCAGCTGGACCGAGAGGGCGTGGTCTGGCGTAAACTCGGCTCACCCCGTGTTTGTAAGTTGCAGGCAGGCAGGCAGAGGTGCTGGAGACGGAGCCGGTGTGCGGAGAGAACCGACTCCGGTAAAATCAAGGTGTTGCACCTGTGAGACGATGGCACGCGCATCCTGCACGCGTGATAACTTTAATATATGCCCTTCTTTCTGCACAGCAACCTTTAACTTTAGCATAGAGGAAAATAAAGCTGCTAAAATATATACCGCCATAATAGTAAACATTACATAATGTGTGTAGTAGAAAACCAGACTCATGCTGAGACAGACAGCCACGCGGGATCTCACGAGAGCAGCGCCCCCTGTCGGTGTGATCTCGTGCATGCATGCATGCTGATCCCTCACTCACGCTCAATGATGAAGAAGAGATGTAAAGAAAAACGAGTTCAGGTTCAAGTTCGGATTGGCTAGAAGGACCTCTGTGTGTGTGTGTGTGTGTGTGTGTGTGTGTGTGTGTGTGTGTGTGTGTGTGTGTGTGTGTGTGTGTGTGTGTGTGTGTGTGTGTGTGTGTGTGTGTGTGTGTGTGTGTGTGTGTGTGTGTGTGTGTGTGTGTGTGTGTGTGTCGGAAGATGGAAAGTGTTGCTGTTTATTAAATGTTGATGTAGAGTGACATCTAGTTGTAATTGTTCAGCACTGCAACTTACACGGTTCAATAGCAAACAATCTTTTTTTTAACTGTATTTACACAAATAGAACTACAACAGTTATAATATAAAACAATATAACAATAGTAACAATAACAAAATCCTTAGAGGTAGTGCACATATCATAAATAACACAAAACATTGAAGTACTTCATTACATTACAGATCAAATTCATTATTATTACTTTGGTTTTCACAGCTTTGCAGTTGCAATAAATACATAAAAACAATAAAATTAGGTTTCTGGTTTGCAAATTTGCTGGTGTTTACATAGAATTTAGCTTCTAATAAGAAAATATTACTAACATAAAACTTTTTGACAGTAGATATATTTTCAGAAACACACAAAAAAATAAAATAAATTCTGAGTTTGAGTTGTTTACCTAACTTTCTGTTTAAAAAGCGGGTAATCTCCCGCCACAGTGTTTGACTAAAAGAGCATTCCCTAAAAAGATGTTGCGTTAATCTGTGATATGACAAAAGCAGCAGAGAGGATCAATATTTAACATAAATCCCACAAAAACAGAATTAACAGGATAAAATCTGTGCAATCTCGCGCCTAATTTGAGATAAATAAAAACAACTTCCTGTGTAATAACCTTGTTTTTCCTCATTCTATATCAAAACACAGATTACTCCAGAAAATTATAAAGCAGGTTTACTAATTGTGCATCTTTGTGTTAATTTCCTTTTACATCCATTATTAGTTTTTATACTAATAGCGAACAATCAGAGGTTCTTGAAACATGAATTTACAAACTGGGATCTCACGAAGGGGTAACTAGGAAATAAGAGTGGAAGTTATATTTTTAACTTTTCTTAAAATCTTTGTTGCCTTTTATTGTGAAATACTAGATCATTTTTCCTCTTCAGGCAATAAACCATTCACACTTAACAGTTAACTGAATCACTTTTGCTTCTCTCACATAAAACAGATGATGCTGAATTTTTAGGATCGATTTTAAACTGTTAAAATGCTCAAATACTCAAATATCAGCATCTATGTCAACCTCAAATATCCAGTATCGACTATTTTTACTTTGAAAGGAACCTTCCCTTGTGCCCAAAGACCGTATATGAGAAGAATAAATTCCACAACAGTTGGTGTGATTGGTCTAAAGTCTTGAAATCTGGCACAGATTTACTGTGGCCTAGTATCTAAAAGTACAACTTTGACAACATGAAAAATCACACTTTTACCAGTAGTCAAAGTCAGGATTTTCGAAAAATGTACTAAATGCCTTACATGTGGACATTTTAACTTACAGAGTTCATTTACCAAATGATTGATTGTGCTCCTTGTAGTTGAGAGATTCAGCCATTTTCTCATCATACTACATTTAGTGCTCTGGGGCATGATGGGACCACTGTTTTTCCTAAAATATACATAGAAATAAAAAACAGTCATCCCATCATGAGCCCAAAGACTCAACATAGCACGATATATGGGGGAAACTCACTTTTCAGCCAAACACTTCATGTGATTTTGAAAATGTCCTCAAATATTTTCGTTGCGGGCACAAATGGGTTAAATAATCGTGACCAGGAAAATGTACTGAGCACAGTTTAAGATGAGTCAGTGCTCTCTGGTGGACAAACTACGTAACAGAGACCTTGTTTCTGACAAATGCCTCACACAAGTCTCCTGCACCAGTCCATCCATGATACACTAGTGTCAGCCAGAATATCGGGCCGGGCCACGTGATTAATCTGGGTCCAGGATGCAGTCCTACAGGCTGTAGGTGCAGTTTCACAACATCAGAATGAAGGTGCACAACAACAGGACTATGATTGTTTTTATGTAAATGAAAACACATGAACATTTTTAAACTGGCTGCACTGTCCAAACAGCATATTTAGACGATTCTGACGTGGACAGTGCTGGACTGTTGCTCTGCACTGTAAAATATAAAAGTGACGTTCAATACACAGCATGGCACACCACCACTGCCCACATCATCCATCATCTTCAACCATTAGTCTATCACAGGGCACATGGAAACAAACAGAGACAGACAACCATTCACACCTACGGGCAATTTAGAGTCCATTAACCTAACACGTGCACGTCTTTGGACTGTGGGAGGAAACCGGAGAACACCCACGCAGACATGGGGAGAACATGCAAACACAGAAGGGCCCCAGCAGGGATTCAAACCAAGAACCCTCTTGCTGTGACGCAACAGTGCCGCCTAGTGGGCACCATGTAATGTCCAAATATCTCAACAACTATTGGATGGATTGCAATAAAGTTTGGTGCTGACATTCATGTCCCTCTCAGGATGGATTAAAAATACCATCAGACATTTTATTTGACAAGTGATGAAGTGTATAGCTTTTAAGGTATTTTTGGGGCCTTTTGTGCCTTTATTTGCACAGTACAACTGGAGGTTTGTTAGGAGATGAGGGAGAGTGTTAGGTTTCACAAAATGGCAGGCAAAAACCCAATAGCACGACACGGAAAGCATTTCATGTGCAGAAACAGAGTTTAATAGAAAGCAGGAAAACAAATCTGAGAGGAGCAAGAGGTCGAAGCACGGGATCAGGGTACGCTGGAGCTCTATGAGAGCTACTAGACAATCAGCAAAGAACTGAGGGAAATGGGCCGGTGTATATCCACAGAGGGGCTGATTAGCTGATGAGGAGCCGGTGAGCGTGGGGGTGGCACAGGCCAGGTGAACGTAATCCACAGGTAGTGCTGAGCAGGAGGGGAGACAGAGTCTGAAATGACATCAGAGGTAAAACAGGAAACAGATGGATAAAAGACTAAAGCCTGGCTGAAGTTGTGACAGAGAGAGAGAGAGGCGACATTGCAGCAAAGCGCCACAGGTCAGAATTGAATCCGGCGAGGACTTTTAACATCTGTATCTGGGGCGCCTGCACGTACCACTGCAGGCATCCACACACCTGTATCTTTGTGTACTGTTTGTCTCAGATTGCTGTGTAGATGTGATATTGTGAATAGGAACACTCCCTGTCTGTTTTGGGTCATTTCCCAACAATTAATATAATGTATTTATTTATTTTTGTCAGTTGTCTCATGCGTAAGACTTGTACATAAGTGTTAAAATGGCTGCTTATGTTTATATAAGCTTCTATGGCTATATTATATACATATATTCTTATTTCCTGTCTCTATACTATTTGCTGTTACAGTGGCTCATCTCTTTTCCTCGCATGCAAACCCAACGACCACCCCGCCTCGTTAGTAACCCCCCCCCCCCTCTCTGTTCCTCCCCTGCTCTGCTCTCCCCCCTCTCCATGGGAGCCTGACCTCTGACTTTCACCCTTCACCCTCTCTCTGTGCGCTCATCACTGGCCTGTCAGTCAAACACCCGAGACCCCGCCCTCCTGCTGGGCTCTGCTGTCAGACCGGCCTCAGGTACAGAGGGAAACAGAGAGAGAGGAGAAACTGAGAGTCTGGATGAAAAGAGAAAGGACGAGTGTGATAAAACCGGAGCTTGACAGAGTGGAAAGAGTGATAATTTGACATAAAATAAACTTGTACTTTCCCCCAAAACAGTGTATGAACCAGTCTAAAGCGCAGCAGCAGTCTTATCTTTTGCTTCCCACTGTCCACATTCTGTAAACCAAACATAAAATAACCCTAACTCCACACAGAGCCAGACCCACATCAGGAATGTCTCTCACCTCAGGGTCTCTTAAAGCAGACACTCACAGTAGCGTAACCTCTGACCTGCGACCCTCACCTTGACCTCTCACCCGGCCCAGTCGGGCCGTGCATGCCCCCATCAAGACCCTGGACAAGTGATGAAAATAGAAAATTGGAAGATCGAAAAGGTTCTCAAAACAACAGCTTTGCGGTCATGGAGAAGATGTACGCCAGTAAAACCATAAAAAAACAACATTAAAACTCAGATTCTGAGGGTTCAGAGTATATTTCATGAAGTTATCCGCACAGTTGCATCTGTGAGCCGCTCTGTGGCGGTGCCTGCAGCTGTGGATTCTTCTGGACTCACTGAATTTAATATATTCTGTAACGTTTAGTCATTTTTATTCAGCAATGGAGTAACTACATTTACTCAAGTAACGTACTTAAGTACAACTTTGAGGTACTTTACTTGAGTTTGTATGAATTCTGTGTATTGTGAATTTGAGTCTATTTCACTACATTTCAGAGGAACTATTGTACTTTTTACTCCACAGCATTTATTTGGTTACTTTAGTTACTAGTTACTTTACAGATTCAGATTCTCAATACAAATGAATTAACATATATTGTTATAGATGAAGCTACACAGCAGGATATAAAGTAAATAAAGTCAGCCCTACCTTTATCAGATGCAACATTAAAGTGATATTTACTTTAATCTGTGAATAATTATGATCTAATAATCTGAAATGGGCCATTCTGCATAATGAGTACTTTTATTTTCTGAACTTAAAGTACATTTTGATGCTAATATGTTTGTACTTTTACTTAAGTAACATTTTGAATGCAGTACTTTTACTTGTTACAGAGTATTTCTACAGTGTGGTATTACTGCTTTACTGATGGATGGCAATGTGGGTCACATCCTTTTTTGGACTTTTGGTGATCTCCCGACTTTTCCTCCAGTGCCAACATGAGGTTGAGTTTGGGGTTTTTAGTGATCTTTGTGCACATTCGTGTCCTCTTCGGGAGGAATTGTAATAACTTTAGTGATCCACTAACATTTCATCCAGCTCCATCATCAGGTCACAATTTAATTTGTCCAATACTTTGTTTTTTGACCAAATACCTGAAGAAATCGATCTCATCTGTACTTTGTGTTTAGAGCAAATGAGCACATGAGCATGCTAATATGTAAACCAGACATGGGGACTATAAAACCAGCGTCACATCATGTTCACATTGTCCCTGTGCATGTTCGCACGCAAACATTATTAATTACACAACATTTTAATATGTAATATCCTTAATTTTCCTGATATTATCATCGGATTTGCACACTTCTATGAATGATGGTGTCTGATTCTGCTTAAGGTTCAGTTCATCTACCTCGGGCTGAGGCTGATTCTACAAAAGCATTTTACATAAGCGGCCAAGAGTCTTTGAATAGATAGATTTTTTTTTCTTCCACTGAGCTTGTGCACTCTTTATCTTAGGCTTTTAGTTACTGAGTGTGTTATTGAAGGATGAAGCTCTTTGTGTATCACATGTCAGCGGAGGACAAGTCTGCTCCTGTAGCTTACAAGAGGAGGCAGTGAGGAGTCATGATGTCTAATAATGTCTGATAAATGCTGCACACAGGCCGTGCAAGGTTAAGGATTTAGGGTGCCAGCGCACACTGGAATTAAACCTGGAGATAAAACCTCCAAGGGTGAGAGTGAAATGACGCAACCACAAAAGGCATGTAGACAGAAATGTACTAAAAAGTCTCTATTATATGCTGAAGTGTGAACAGCTACTGTATATTGATGTGATTGGCTCCATGTCAATGCTAAATGGTGATAAAAAGCAAAGAGAGAGAGATCATTAAAGAGGGGGGCAACCACGCAAGCTGCAGTGTGGAGAACAGTAGGCCCTTGTGCTCACTGCATTCTTGTTCACAGTAACTTTACACCACTCAGCTGTTCCTCAGGGTCCACATCATGTCCCGGAGCTGAAGACAGGCCTCTCATGGACAGGCGTCCTTGGACACACAGATTCCTGCATGTATTAGAGACAAGATGAAGAATGAGCGGTTACCAAGCTTTTCCGAACCGAGGCACCTCTTCACCTCCTCCATCGCTTTAACGCTTTTTCTTTAACTCTTACGTTCAATTTTAACACTTGAACTCCATGTGTATAATGATTCATAACCGCAAATGAGCAGTACATAAGTATCCTGTTATGCACTACTACTCCAAATTATATGAAGTTTTCTCTTTCTAATGAACATGATCCGCATTGACGGTACACACCCCTGGTATTACTTTGTATTGGATCAAAACCAAAATGTATGCTCTCACCCACAAATCTACCAAGTTGGCGTTTTACGACTGCACAGTTTAGATTATTTCTTTGGTTTTCATTTGTTTTAAAATGAATGAATGAAACTTTAGTAAAAATGTGCAGTAAAACATGAAAATGAGCAAATCTTGCGGTCCCCTTAGCCCAAATGTAGGTCCCCCAACCCACTTTGGGAACCACTAATTTAGTGAATAGAAAGAATAACCTCAGTGTTTTAGATTAGGTGGTTTGTCTACAGCCTGATTATGTTTTAGTTTGATGAAGCAAAAGCGAGTTGGTGAGTTATTACTCACTGAGTTAATGTTCTTCAAGCAGCAGAAGCTTTTAATTTTAATTCCTGAATCATCTCATTGGCAGCAGAGTAAAAGAAAACCACTGGTCACTGGTAAAATGCAGTGCAGTATCTCAACAACAGGGGGAGACATTCAATGTGAAATGACTGAGCAGATGGAGCAAAGTAAACCAGTTTTGTTTTGATGGTGTATAAAAGTGCCACACTGAGCCTATTTTCATCAACTTATATTAACCCTCCACACATCAGGTCAGTTACTGACATCTCAGTGTCCCAAGTGAGAGAAAAAACAACATGATATTGTCTTTTAGGGTCAAATAAGTAGAAGGAAAGATTGGCGGGAAGGAAAGAGACAAAGGAAATACAAGAACAAGAGTTTCAAACAAACCACATCAATGTGTGCACACACTCGTCTGCTCCGTGTGACAAAGTGCCGTCGCTGTAAAAGTGCCTCACTCCTGTGCGGTGCAGCTTTTCTCTGTATGGTGGAGGATGTGGTGACTTACTAGCATGCCTCTGTATGTCACTGTACCGTAACTCTCACAGGAGGATGCAACAGTCGAGTGTGAATGTGTGTGTGCATTCACAAAGACATATTGCTGTGCAGCGGGTGCATAATGCATAGGTTGTGGTTGTATGTGGAGCACAGAGCCGACTGCGCAGGTTTCTGCGAAAGCAGGCGCTCAGAGGAAGTGAGGGGAGAGGGATGTGGCCCAGGTGAGAGAGCACAGTGGTTCCTGTGGTCTCTCTCTCTCTCTCTCTCTCTCTCTCTCTACTCTGCTGTGAATGGAGCACCTGGGTGACTAGTGTGTCAACAGCTGGGGGCCAGGAATCTACACACACACACACACACATACAGTGACCCTCACCAAGGTCAAAGAAGGTAAAATCAGGTTATGTGAGTCATACGTCACACGCTGACATATCGGGAGCACAGAAGCTTCTGTGTCAGTGAACCCTTTAAGTCATTGGTTCTCAATTTTTCACTGGTGACCCCTTAAAATGAAGAGGAGTCCGCCCGTGAGTCTTACTTGAAGGTGGAATATGTCCGTGACTTGTGAGAAGTTGAACTTCAGAGGTATTTTCTCCTCTAAACCATCATCTGGTTTCACATGAATGACAGTCAGAGGCCCCGAAGAGCTCAAACTAAACAATGTTTCACAGAGAATAAACACAGATCACAGATAAGTCGTAAATAATATAAACTTGTGTAGCAGCAGAACAATATTTTTCTTCTTTTCTGTCCTATCAATCATCTCGTGACCCTTTGACCCGTCATATGACACCCTTGGGGGTCCAGACACCCAGTTTGGCAAACATCGCTTTAAAGCAGACATATTCAGGGGGGTCCTCAGAGTTGCTCTAAGGGGTCCGCCAGAATATTGGTTGGTTACTTTTTGAAAGTTTTTTTTTTTACAAACATGAAAATATGCATTAACATCCAACATAACCAACATATTATCATCAAAGATAAATCGGCCTATTCGTGAAATTAAGAAACATTTTATTGAATTTACACATCACTGATGAAAGGTTTACAGGCCTTAAGGCACGGTAAGTATTCACTGTGCTTTCCACATGTGTAACATCAAAACATGATGTTTAAACATATGAATATGTTATTAATTATTATTTTAACAGCTCAGGATTGTATGCATCGTACATAGGTATGTGTATGGCTACAGTATGCAGCAGGGGGTCCCCCCTCTGTCTCTCTTTCAGCGAAGGGGTCCTTGACCTAAAAAACGTTGAAGACCCCTGCTTTAAAGGATAGTTTCAGATTGAAATACAGAACTAAAGCACATATAAACGTTGATAAAGTTAATGCTGGCTGTAATCTTTCCTCCTCTCCAAACAGGCGTAAAGTGAGCTAGTGTGAGTTATCGTCTTTCAAGCACAGAATTCCCTCTTCTTGTTGCCGTCCCTCCGCCGCTGCTCAGCAGGGAAACACTGTTTTTGGGAAACTTTGTGTTAAAAAAGACTGAATGTGAAACATACACTGTTGATTGACTAAGTCAGGCTGCTGAAGCCTCATATTACTTTGAGAGACTGTGGGTTTTTGTCCAATAACCCTTTCAATTTCAGAAAGATGTTGATTCAGCTCTAAAGAAATCACTGAGGCTGAAGAAGTTTCTTTAAACTTTGAGTTAAACTTGAGACTGGTGTGACCTAATCACTTATTTCTGATGTGCCAGAGAGTTTTGGACTGGACTACACAGGATCTCCTCTGGACAAAAGAACCTTAAATGCTTTATTTTCATGATCATACAATCGATTAAATATGTTTCCGTATTTAAGACATGATTTCATCTATGACACTGAAGCTTTTATGTGATTCAAGTATCATTTTAAATGGATTTCAGTGCTTTGAAGCTACAATATAAAACCCCTGAATGATGTTTCTCGGTTGATTTTTATTAATGAATTTAGTTTGTTTTGTATTTGTGTAATCGTGTCTCTGTGTAGATGTTTGAGCTGAGGCTGCATTTTGTGTCGTTTCTGGTTTTTGCATCTCGTTCTATTTTCTAACTTTACATGTCCCATATGACATTAAATATCTATAAGCACCATTCGTGGTCAGCAGCAGCAGCATCCTCCTCCTCTTACATTCAATATGTGCCTGTTAGTGTGCTCAAGACAAGGGAGCCCGCACTGACGTCACGTTAAAAGGTAAATGGGCGAGCCTGTGAGCATTATGTGGGTGAGTGGGCAGTAGCACTGCAGACAAAGTGCTTTTCTTTATCACTGCTAAACGTATAACCTCAGAGGCCTCTGCATCACGGCAGCCACAAATGCGTGTGTGTGTGTGTGTGTGTGTGTGTGTGTGCATATTTCAGCCATGCAACCATCAGGGATCAAGGCCAAGACATGCTCTTCCTCTTTAATAATAGCAAAGAAATATGAAATTGAGCGATTGAAGAGTGGAACTGTTTCTTGAAATTTGATTTTACGACATAAATTGATAAGAAAACAAATATTTTATGTTTTTCGCTTGTTTTTGAATGTGTTTTTGTGAGCAAAGGGAAGATTAAAATCTTTGTATATTAAAATAAGACGCACAAAAGATTAATTAAGTAGAGCACTGTAGCCGACATAAAAAAAAGACAAGTTAAAAAAAAGAGTGTCCCAGCATTTCTAAAGTGTACTAAATAACATGTTACAATCGTTCGTTTGAGACAATATGCAGTTCTTATTCCTTTGCTCTATACTGTTGCCAGGCAACCAGCGGATACTCACAGAAGTTAAATAAATGAAACTTTTGCATGAAGATATTTCCTAGAAAGTACAGTTGTGGGGATTATTTATGCATTAATCATTTTGAGGAATATAAATACTTCATATGACTGTCGGCTTGCTGTTGACGAGACAAGTCAACAAGTTTAATCTCTTTGTTTACAAATAAAAACCCCTCCGTCTGATTATGCGTCATTAATAAATACGGACGTATGAAGAAGAGCAGACATAAACAAACGCAGTGATATTCATATTGGGTTTCAACCTGTTTTAATTAACCCTGATTACAGCTTAATTACAAGTTTGAAAAAAAAAAACAAACACGAAAGAAGTAGAGAAATTCAATGTTACATCATGGTATTAACTCTCATCTCTCCATCTGAGTGTTACGTAACTGCTCGGGGGAGACGAGGCGAAAGGAGCGAGGCTGAAAGAGGGAGAAGATAGACCTTTACACAGTCAAACAATACACATCTTTTTTCTTCTTTTAAAATGATACAACCCCCCTCCCCCCCAAAAAATGGAAAAAAATATACAGAAGCAAAGAGAGAAAAAAAGGTAACATTATAAAATAAAAATTACAATACATGACAACAGAAGATAAAATCAGTCCCCCTCTGCCCCTAAATAAAACCCTGCGCTGCAGCCTTGTCCTATCAGTCCCCAATGTTATTTCTCCGTCAGCATCAAAATGAATATTACACATTCTTAGTTATATTACATTTGTAAAAACTAAAGACAAGAAAAAGGTCTCTGGTTGGGGGCTTGGAAGTCTGAAACAGGGAATGGAGTTTGGGGGATTCCACATCATCCAAAGTGATGTAACAACATAAAAAGCAACAGCTAACCGAGCCTTGGAATAATAATAATAATGCCAGGTGGAGAGGTAAATAACCCAATGAGAACAGTAATAACAACAACAATAATCAATAGCAATATTGACATCAGAAAAATAAACTGAGAAACCTTTATTCTTTTGATAGAGAAATGTAATCTTTGTGCTGTTTGTCTACCGTTCTTTCGAAACGGGATGCAAGAGAGAGTCTGCCTTACAATCAATCTTTTTACCCTGCAATATCATGACGGAGTCAGATCACGCCGCAGTTTACAGGAAGTCAGACACGGCCTGAAACAGAGCGAGGAAAAAATGAAACAGAAAGAAGAGAGAAAGAGTGCAGAGCAGGTAAGACTGATGCCTCATCTGTTGCTGAGATATGAAAAGTGGTAATAAGGCAGCTGTCAGTTCAAATACAGACACAGGACTGTGTGTGTGTGTGTGTGTGTGTGTGTGTGTGTGTGTGTGTGTGTGTGTGTGTGTGTGTGTGTGTGTGTGTGTGTGTGTGTACGTGTGTGTATGTGTCAGGCTCCAGTCCAGACCACAGGGGTCTGATGAGGAAATTCAATCAGCTCAGCTACACAGACTGCCTGGAGGCCATCCATCTCACAGTTCGCTGCTATAGATCCGTCTTGTCGCTGGTCAGGCGGGACAGGCTGCTGGTCAACATGGCTGCGTTAACCAATCAGAGGCCGGGATGTTCTGGCAGCAGAGACGAAAAACTCCAGGGTGTTGAAGCATAATCACAGGTATAATCATTTGTGTTGTGTGTGTGAATGTGCATAGTTTGGAGGAGAGGGCCTTTCAGGACAGGGCCTCCAACTTTTCCAGGTTATCTTACAGTAATGATTAACCCCTTCATCCCCTCTCTCTCACCCCAGTCCAGAGCTGCTGTGAACTTTGGAGCATTATGCTAACGGCGTAAGAGAAAAGACAGGATTACTACTTTATAACCCATGAGCCAACTCTGAGCACACACACGTATACACACACACACACACAGGCAGACAGAGGGCCTGGAGAGGTGGCTTGAGGCCAGGACAGCTTGGGCCGGGGAGAACCCCACTGAGCTGAGCGAGACTGTACAGACAGGAGGGAGCAGAGTGCTGTGTGCTGAAAGGGCAAGCTACTGCAAACGAAGTGAACAGCAGAGTGAGCCACACATCTGAATCATTAGCAGTCTGTTCCCAGTCCTGTTTTTTTCTTTTTCTGGCTGGTTCTGGTAGACTGGCCTGTTTATGTTTTTGTCTGGCTTGTTCATCTATGAAACAAATGTACAAGAGAATCCCTCTTCATTCTGCCAACCCCACCCTCCATACCATATTATCTACTGAGTGGCGCGACACTTAACCACTAAAAATAATCCACTTACAAAAAAAAATCCTGAATCAATCATATCATTAAAATGCTATTGTTCTTTTTTTAAAATTCACTTTCTTAATAATTTCATTTAGAATATATAAAGATATAGTCTGTATGTGTTGTCAGAGCTCAGTTTGCACTTTTGTACATGCTATAAAACAAGGCATAGAGAGGCGGTGTGTATAAGTGTGTGTGTGTGTGTGTGTGTGGTCTAAGATGTTCCCTGCTCTCTCAGGCTCTCACACTCATGTAGTTAACAGGCCAGGCAGTCTCACACACTCTCAGGACCTGAGGATGACGCCACTACAGAGCTGGAGGTCCAGACACAGAGAGAGGGAGCATGTTGAAGAGCTATAGGCAGTGCAGTGCCGTGTGTGCGTGTGTGTGTGTGTGTGTGTGTGTTTCTGCTGGTTTAGTTTAACACTATCTATGATTGTTAGATGAGCTTCACCTGGTGAACTAGGATTCTGTGCTGCTGGGACTTCAGAGGAACTATTTTCAGTGTACAAGCCATGTTAGGTGAGATGCGAAGGCTAACAGGTTAACAGTTACAGGAACCCCTCAAACCCTCCTCTCCCACCCTGGTGCCTTCCTCTCGTGGTCCCCTACGCTGAAGTATACTTCATCATTCTTCTCTTTTCCTCTCCTCACATCTCCCTGGGGTTGAAATTATTTCTGTGAGGGCAGTCATGATCTTTCCACAAGTGGTCCGTAAGAAAAAGAGGGGCAGGACAGGAGAGAGACAGAAGGAAGGTTCGACAAAAGTCAGAAGCTCTGAGAGAACAGTGTGCCAGTGTCAAAGTCTGCAGATGTGTAAATGTGAATGTGTGTTGCAGTGAACATTGTTAAGTGTCCATAAGCGATGCTTCCACTGTGAGTCCCCTTCACTGTTGGCTTTGTTTGTTTTTTCTGCTTGTGTGTATTTGTGTGTATGAATCCAATAAACATACAGCACTAGGCTTCCCTGAGTGGAGTGGGCCAGGTTTAAGAGTTGATCAGGCAACACCCAACAGCCCCAGCCGATAGCCCCCCCGTGATTTTTTCACTATCTGCCGAACTTTCCAAGTGTTTCATGAGTTAAAGATTGACTACTCATAGCAGTCCTCTCTCTTCCTTGCTCTCTTCCATGTCACTCCAGAGCTGTGGGTTGTTAGATACAGGCACTTATCAAAGTCCCGTCAGGGGAGAGTGTGCACGTCCTCATCCTAGGTGTGTTGCTGGGCTTTAAGGGAGTGTGAGTGTCCCCTGAGGAAAAGTGCTGACTGGATGCTGATTGTATTGATTGGGCCTGAAGGTAGGAGCTGTGCTACTGGGGCAGGGCATCTGGAGCTTCACTGGCCAGGTGGGAGGCGAACTTGGAGCCAGGTTTCATGAGGGAGCCTCCCTCTGATTTCAGCCCTGTTACAGTCACTGAGCCTGGGGTGGCTGAGTCTGAGTGAGTCTCACCTGGGGGGGGGGGTGTCAGGCTGTCAAGAGTCAGGCTGTCTTTGAGGTGTGGGTTTTCTATGTGTGTATGCTGGACTGTACTCTCAGTTCTCTAGAGGTTTCAGGAATCTAGTTTGTCAGTGTGGGAGACGGATTACAGAGGAACCATTTACATACTCCTGCACCACCTCCAGTGTTACCGGAGTAGTAGTGTTTGTGTCTCTCATCAGCAGTCTTTGTTCTCCAGAGACAGCTGTGCAGTGGCACGATGCAGCTCAGCGCTCACCCTCCGGTGTGAGGCCAGTGGCGTGGCTAAAGAGCCCTCGTATGATAGCGGGGGAGGGCTGTCCCCTTCTCCACTGCCCGCCCCATCCTCCTCTATCTCCATCCGTCCATTACTTTGCCTCTCTCTTTCCCTCTCCTCCTGTGGTCGTACTTTCTTGTCATCAGACTCCTCCTGCGAGGCCTCCATGCGCTGATCTTCGCTCCAGCGCCTCTTAAAGCGCAGCTTGAGGGGGATGCACTTTGTCTGGGGAGGTCCAGCTGAGCCCGTCTGAGGTGGGGGGGTGTTACTGTCCCCTGGTTCGGTGGGTTCACTCTTGAGGACGGGCAGCATGCGATGTGGATTGGAGTGTATGTGCTGCGAGGTGAAGAAGGGCATCAGGCCAGGTGGAGGCGGAGCAGGGGCTTTGAAGACATCCTCGTCCAGGTCCTCATCAGGATGGGGTTGATGTTGGGGTGCGCCTGTGCCGTTAGCCAGGTGGTGGTGGTGGTGGTGATGGTGATGGTGGTCAGGGGCTCTGGGGTGGCGAGGGGAGAAAAGTTCAAACTCTTCATCTCTATCATCAGGGTCCTCATCACTAATGTCGGTCACTTCCACCTCTTCCTCTGACTCGATATCAGAGATGGGCTCCACCTGGACAGACATAAAAATGGCAACAGAGACAAAGATAAACAAAGCAGGAAAACAGAAAATGGAGAAACTCACTGACAATTCATTACTGTAACAATGTTTAGTCCTGAAATGTTTTAGAAGAAGTTTCCTTTAAGACAATGTCTGGTAACTAAGTGTTGTATATTTTAGATTAAATACACATGTCTGTTTTTAGATCTTGTGATGATTTATGTCACACATTTTCCCTGTCTAACTTTGAGGTTGCTGCGTGGATCATGATGAGGGGTATTTGTGTCCATTTATCTCACCTTTATCTTGGGAAGTCCTGCACTGTTAAGCGACTGCGTTGAGGAGGAGGCAGAGATTAGGCCTGAGCCGCTGGCTGAGCTCAGGTCACTGCCGAATGACAGTGAAGAACCTATGCCAGAGGTAGACGACAAGGACCCAGATCCTGAGGACAGTGAGCTCTGCCTGGGTTTACCCTGGCTTTGACCCTCCCTGTGCTTCCTACCCAGTGGCGGCGGCTGCAGCTTGAACTTGAAGGGAGACATGTGTGGAGGCTCCTCGCCCAGGTGGAGTGGGTGATGCATGGGATGAGAATGGGTGTGAGGGTGGGCAGAATGAGGTGGATGAGGGTGGTGGTGGGCGGAGTGATGGTGATGCCGTTCTCCTGCCCTCTCTCCTCCCCCTGCTGTCGCTGCTCTTTCTGCTCTCTCGGCAGCTCCTCTCTCTCCGGTCAGACCAGCCTTGTCGGCGGCGGGCCGATGGGGCTGAGGGATGATGATGTTGGGATACTGGAGGAAAGCTCTTGGGCTGAGGCCGTAGTTGTACACCGACTGGGTGTGGGCCTGCAGGTAGCGCTTCATGTCCTCTGGGTTGAAGGAGAAGTGGGAGCCTAACATGGGTGATAGGGTGGGTGAGGGGGTGTAGGGTAGGTGAGATGTCGGGGTCATGGAGAGTGCTGGGGACAGAGGAGGGGCGAGGAGGCCAGCTCCTCCCGGCCCTGGCAGAGGGGACACAGGGAAGGGCGACAGTGAATCTGGGTGGATCCGGTGCCCTGTGTGTCCACGGGAGCCTGGATGCCCAGCAGGGTTACCTGGTCCTCCATACATGCGGAACAGGGCTTCATGAGACAGACGGGGATGGATGATACTCCGGTAACCTCCTCCCCCACCACCGGGTCCTCCTCCTCCACTCACTGCCCTCTCTCCCCTCTCCTCCCCTGCTCCCGTGTTGCCATCCTCAATCTCAGAGTTGACCGAGGTGCCGTCGCTGCAATCGCTGACAGAGCCCCGCGCCATTCGCCGGGCCACAGAGCTGAACATGCCACCGGGGCTGCGCAGGTCCTCGTTCGGGGAGAGGACTTCGGAGGGCGTTGAAGGAGGAAAGCGGAAGTGAGTCCCTGCACCGGTGGGTACAGGAGGGGCGCTCTGAGGAACAGTGCTTCCTGGAGACATCAAGGGAGGGGGGCAGGGAGGAAGAGAAAAAAAGAGGGGGGAATACTGAGTGAAGCTGGTTGTTCTCCTTGGTAATTCTATGTAATCATGCTATCCTATTGTGTGATTAGGAGATATTTGAACATGCAAAGGCACACAGTTATAGACTGTCAAGGCTTACCAGTGGAGCCCATGTCGATAAAGGGGTAGTTGACCAAAACCAGTTTATTGAAGTTGAACTTGTAGGTGAACCTCTTGCCTTTGGTCTTATGGAGGATCCTCTTGTTGTAGTAGTATCTGAAAAAGACAATAAAACACATAGAATGAATAATACTATTAAGAAAAGACACTGCTCACACGTGCATAATGCATCTCAAGACAAATATAAAGACACATATCAGGGTTAAATAACTGCAAATTATCTTCTGCAACAGTTTTGATGTATTCCACCAGGTAATATAAATACTAGCCTATTAACACTGAACCATTTAATTTTAAATATACACCTAATTTCAAAACATAATTCTCTTCTTGGAGTCATTGAGACTATGACAGATGCGCCTGCACACTCAAGCACACACTAATAAGCATGAGTCGGTCGTTGGTGCGTGCCCCCCCCCCCCATCTAATGATAGATATTACAGAGTGTTGTATGACATTTGCACAAAGCAGACACAGTAAAGGGAGAGGAGCAGACGAGAAGGGGGGAGAGACGGGGGGAAATAGAGAAAACTGATTGATAAGAAGTAGTGGATGGACTGAGCTGTGGAGCAGCAGGGGTGTTGTGTGGAGGGATAACTAAACAATTAAGAGACTAGGGGTCAAAGTATGATGCCAAATAGGTTGTTATGCCACAAGAGTGTGTGTTGCACGCCATGATTGACCAGTGTGTGTGACTCATGTTACTTTGTGTGGACTTTGTATGTGCAGTACCCTCACTAATCTGTATCCATCTAAAAGAAGGTCAAGAATTAGAAAAAATGTGTCCTTTATGTTCAGGTTTTGTCACATGTGTATTACACAAAACAACTGTTTCTGTCATTCATTTTGTTAGATGGACCCATCTCTTTATGTAACAGCAAAGCCACCAATAATTCAAATCTTTATCTGTTTATGTAATGGCCATTCTCAGGGTTTTTTTTTTTTTTTCAAGCTTTCTCTCTGCCGTGGCTCCTGCCTACAGTACAAGGCTCCATTTTTATTAACCTTTGTCCAGCTACAGCTCTTTATGTAACATCTCTCTTCTTTCTTCCACAGATCCACATCCACTTTATGTAACCTCTAGATCCCTGGCTGCCAACCCTCGCACACCGAGGGAGACAGAGCAGGGAAAGAGGAAGAGATAAAGAGCAAGACAGGAACAAAGACAGCGTGTCTGCCCGTGAGGGAGATAACAAGGTTGTGTGGCACACTCACCAACTACCACCTATCCTTTGCAACACTACCCGTGGCCAAGATTTAACCAGACTGCACATTTTCTCATCATGTCTGCATACCTACCTGCACTAGGCTCTGCTTTCCCTCCATGAGTCTGCTGGAACAAGTTAAGTGAAGTGTGCTGACAAACATAGGGGCTTCAGGGTATGTAGGTAATGCAGAGTTAATCAGAGCCCATTGACTATCATTATACTGATTGGTAGCTATCCAGGCAGCGTGTGTGTGTGTGTGTGTGTGCATGCGTGTGTGCGTGCGTGTGTGTGTTTGGTGGTGGGGAGGTGTCACCCTTCACCCCCTCTTATTATGCTTATTACACAGACTGGTTGGGCCGTTTTTGCACTGGGAACAGACTGTTGCTCTTTTTCACTTGTTCTCTCGCTCCTCCTCTTCTTCCTTTATCCTACTGATACCCCTCTCTCTTTTTCTCTCATCAATCCACCTCCCCCTCTTTATCCCAACTCTCTCCCTGTGCTCTCCACTCATCCCCCGGGGCGGTGGGAGAGGGTGAGGGAGAGAGGGAGAGACAGGACAGGCCTGCACTGTTGAAAACATTGTTTACGCCAGGCACAAAGCAGCATGTAATTTCTGCTCTAGGGGAGATACTCACAAGGGCCGGGAAGGAGGGGAGAGAAGCAGTAGGGAGCGAGGGGACGGACAGAGACAGGCAGGAAGTCAAGCAGAATTAAAACCGCAACAGGACTATGATCGAATTAGCTGATGATAGAAAAGTCAACAAGCTGTGCTCTGGCTCACGTATGGGTCTAATATATTTACGGATTGCAAGTGTAGAAAACAATCAAAATCCAAAATATCTAAAAATAATTTATTTTGTTTATCACAGAGCATCACTGCAACCCCTAGTTGGAGCAAGATTTCATGAAAATGACTTTTATCAACTACTGAAACATTACACTCACTAAAATACGATATAAATGAGTTCAGAGTTTATTTGTTAAAGTTAAATAAAATTAGGGCAGCCCTATAGTGAAGATCTACAAAAGCGAACAAACTGCCTCCGCAACTTTTGCAGCTCGTCGTTAGCGGGTAGCAAGCTAGTTAGCGAACACATATGCAGCCAGCAACATTATCTTTCAATTTGCCCGACTTTGTGCAAAGCAGCACATTATGTTTCTTTAATCTTGGAGGCAGGGGACATACATAAGAGTGATCTGAGACTCCAACAGGATCTTCTCTTCTACAGACACTTTTCCACAGCAGCTAGACTTCCTGTCCCACCACAATGACTTAAGCATTGTCATCTTTCAAACTCTCCCTTCATCAGTGCCGCAGACTACAGCTTCCAAAATGCTGATAAAGCTGAACCAACCCCTCTAAAATGTAAAACTGAACATTACAACATTCATGATGGTAAGATGTATTGTTGTACTAGACTGCATTCATTCTAGAAAGTTGGATCTGAGTGTATAATTGGCATAAATATGGACGAATCCCAAACAGCAATAGCATCACTGTGCGGACACATCTGTGTGACCCTGGCTCATGGCAGTCGGATAGTAGGGAGTGTAGCCAACTAAAATCTAGTGTGCGCATGGCTGCACACACACACGCAGCTAATACAAAGAACGCTGAGATGCATAGTTGGAAGCAGACAACTTTGCGTAATCCAAGCCGTGGAAACTGTAGCTGTGTTTAGAGCACATGGTCACCCATTCTTTCTCCATGCCCCCTCCTCCTGCACCGTCACACAGGCAGACAGTCTTTGAAGAGCATTTGAACTCACTTCAAAAGAGAAGAAAGAGATTCTTTGAGTGCCTGTGTTTAGCTGCCCACCGCACTCGCCTTACACACATGCATACACATATACACACACACACACCTCTCCCCTCTCCTGACTATAACTGCCATCTCATTCAGGCACACTCAAACACATGGGTGCACGTGTTCCCCCACACACCCTCAGTAGGTCTCATCCAGGAGATGTAGCTTTATCCTGCTCCCTGTTTAACCAAAAGAGTAGATTGAACAATCAATGCAAGTATGGATTTAGGCAAAGCCTTCAGGGGAACAGAGATGAGGCTTTCTATCAGCTCAGTTGTTACTGTGTGTGATTCTAGGCCAGGGATTAAAGCTGTGATTACACACAGACACACACACCTACAAGGAGGAACTCAATGGCAATGAATAAACATAGACGTTTCAAAACAGCACTTTAACCAAATCTGAAGCCATTTAAACTCCAAAGTATTATGTACCATTGTGCTGTTTGATATTCTTTGTTATACTGGTGCCGATACAATACCTTTGTTTTTTGTTAATTCATTTCTAACTCTGAATAATATAAACAGCTTCCCCTAAATCCTTTAACTACAAAGTCAAACTTCTGAAACACAGCAGCCAGCCAGTATGGTATAAAATTGGAAAAGTCAGTACTCAAAAGGAGATTATGTATAGTTTATTATAACTTATTTTCAATATGTTGCTCATAGGTCTGTTGAGCGTTTCTAAAGCATAACATAACATTGTATTCGACACAAAATAGCTAAGACCTCAAAACGCAACATTGCCACTAAAAAATAGGTCCAACAGGAACCCAAAAGTGAGCGTTCAGACCATAAATCAAATAAGTGTGGCTAACCCGGGGGTTTGTTTGCAACCCATACAAATGTCTGAACGCTCATGTTTGTTGCCCCATTAGACTCCAGGTCTAAAACAGGAAATATCAAGAACATTTTAGGACTAAATGTTCTATCCGTACATTTAGTTCAGAAAGTCAGGTATTGCTTAAGAACAAAAGACCTGTCTGCTAAGGCAACCTTTTGTATTACACTCTAATACGATATCTGTATAAGCTCATCAATCTATAACAGGATCACTCTACATACACACACACACACACACACACACACACACACACACACACAAATGTCAACACTAAAAATAAAGTGAACGAACCCGCTTCTGTGCGTGGACAGGCTGTGCCTTACCCATTGTTGGGCTGTAAATAGGCGCCGACTGTGACAGGAAGTTGGGATTACAATACTCCCCATGAGCCCTGTGTTTATTTTCTGCCTCTTTCGTCAGCATTGGCCGTTACACACACACCCCAGCCAGATCCTTCTCTACACACATGCACAAACACCAGCTGCTCACACTCAGGTGTGTGTACAAGTTGCACATGTGAAAGTGCTTTGTGTATAAACCAGGTATGATGAGTGTACTGTCTCAAAAGGAAATGTGTTTGCGCAGGGATGAAGCTATATGTGTGTGTGTGTGTTTGTCTCTGAAGATGTGATCCGGTCAGGGTCCGATCCGGACGTTCACATGCTCTGTTGGTGCGAATATGAACTCGAGCACACTCCGGTGTGTGTGTGTGTGTGTGTGTGTGTGTGTGTGTGTGTGTGTGTGTGTGTGTGTGTGTGTGTGTGTGTGTGTGTGTGTGTGTGTGTGTGTGTGTGTGTGTGTGTGTGTGTGTGTGTGTGTGTGTGTGTGTGTGTGTGTATATTCCACCCTCGTAGAAAATAAAAGGCCCATTCAGTCAGTGACAATGACATACACAACACGCTCATGTACGCTGAACACATACATGCTGCCGATAAAGACAATGGAAAGACAATGCACGCAAGTATACACTAAACACAAAGTCATACAGTGGTACTGTCCCTGGGTGCTCCCTCTGCACTTTCCCTCTGGCCCTGGGTGTTTCCACATAATGTGCTGATGTACAAAGAGGCCTTTTGACCTATAAACAGGCCCAGCCAGATAGGTGAGTAACACTGTGTGCATATGCAGCAGTATTTCCTGCAGGAGGTTGTGTAGATGTGGTCAATGGGGTTACTTCTAAATGCACATCAGAGCCAGTTTTAGTGCAGGAGTTTAAAAATGGCAACTGTATTTCAGGGCTTTCCTTGGAAGAACTGAACAGTGGCATTACACGATTATACTTCCCCATAGTATTATCTATTGACTTAAAATATAGTCATAGATGCATGTTCTCACATTGTTTTAGCATACAAATAAACTGTCAAATGTTCTGAATTTACAGCATCACTATACCCAGGAGCCTTGTGGAAGTCATTCTAAGTGTTTTTCTGTGGTGGCAGTTTTCCAGCTGTGGTCTTCCATCACAGTTAAATGAATGTTGGACATAAAGCAAATACTACAAACATTTGTGCAAGTAAGCGTGCATTGGCGAGAGTCTGTGTACAATGGTGCATTTGTGTATGTGAATGTGCACATGTGCTGTGTTGTTAATCTTTGCCAGCTGTGCGTGGCAGTCCCCCTGACCTCTGACCACTGTGTTGGAGCCAATGTGGGCTGCTGACTGGAGGACAGGGGGGCCTGGAGGTCTCTAGGAGCTGGGACCTCTTAGCATGATTACACTCATTAAGCCAGCACTCTGCAGTGACTGATTGGCAACAGGCTTCATTTCCCCTACTCTCCTTTGTGGATTGGTGCAAGTCTCATTTATGAGAGCGAGGTGGTGGTGCAGAGGATCAGGAGGAGGGGCTTTTTATTAGTGGACAGGTTTACTTTCTTGTCCTACCAAAGGAACCCTAAAGATGAAAATGCAGCTGGTGGTAAAAGACGGTGTCCTTGTTTTCATTCATTGCTTGCAGCAAAAATGTCAGACAGTCCTGACCTCAAAGCCCTGACACACTCGCACCAGCAGCCTTAATATTCTACTTTGTTTTTTATGCATTTGCCTCGCTGTAACAAGGCACAACAACAAACTCATTCATTACTAAATAACAAAACACAACTATGAAATGATAGTCTAGCATCTTTCAACATCAAGCATGTCTACACACAAACAAACAAACACACACACACACAGACAGACAGACAGACACACACAAAATGGGAGTGTAATCCTCTCAACAGGAGTGGGAATTTCACAGCGGCCGTGGGAGCGGGAGACCAAGATGACGCATGGACTAAGGCTGTGTCCCCTTAACGGAAAGCCAACACATACGCACATGTCCACACACACAATGCAGCCGTGCTGATTAAGGGAGTTTCCACCATGTGCATGGCAGACAGGAAAGAATAAGATCACAAAGGTAAAATAATAATTACAAAGGCTAAGTGATAAAAAGAGCACTTCAAAACAGGCGTGCCGTTTCAAGTATGTGAGCATGTGTGTATGCTAATTGCCACATGCTGACTGTGGTCTTCATTATTAGCAGACTCCAAGTTTTCTCCATATGAAAGGCACAAGGTGGCCTGCTAGCCAACAGTTTGCTCCATATGAGGACTCTTACCATACACATGTGTTTGTGTGCCTCCTTTATAACTTCATGAATCTTTAGTGCCATTAATCCTCTTGCCACATTACTATTGATGTGCTTCTTGCAAGGCTTGCATTTCCAGAGTGTCTCTTGCAGTAAAGGACTGGCAACAGCTCTGGTGTCAAATCAGGTGACTAGGACGTAGGTATGTGAAGGTGTACAATGTTTTGTTGACTGCCCTTCCCACTCTAAACCTGAAGTGACTCTGCTCAATTTAAAGGAGGTTGAATTAGGACACACGAGGGGAAAATCCTGTGCAGAAAACGTTCTGATAATCAGCCTCTAAGGCTGGTCCATCAGAGGGCAGGGCACTAAGACCCGCTATATATATGCACTTCCTGCAGCCTAAGCTCCAAATCTGTTATAGCTCTAGAGGATGGACATGCTATAAATACACAGCTTGACCACAACTATTCTCATCCATATTCTTTTACTCTCAAAATCAGGAAATCTAGATCTGGACTCCAAGTCTTAATGTGTGTGTGTGTGTGTGTGTGTGTGTGTGTGTGTGTGTGTGTGTGTGTATATATCACATTAGTCGTCCATGTTAATTCTCTCTGTTCCCATATGATCCCATCTGTAACAGACATTATCTTAATCTCACCAGTGTAAATGACCGCACATAAGCCCCTACCCTAAATAAGCAATTCAATGCATTTCCCTCCTTTAAAGGCCTATGTTGGCTTTCTTTAAAGTGCTTAGCCTAATCTTGGCTCTGTTTGGCTTCACACAACACAGTGAATCAGTTGCTCTTACTACAACTGGCATCAGCTGAGAAGATCCCCCCGGGATGTGTGATTTACTTTATTTTATGAATACTGAACTCTAAAATGCTGAGAGGTTATTAAATAACAAGATTATTCGATGCAGCTCCTTTCTAAAATAAAACAATATTGTGACCTAATGTCTAATTGTGAAAGCCAAAAACACAAACATAACCAGAAGCGTCTGTTGAGTAGCTCATATGTGATCCATTTTTAATGGGAATTCTCACTTGCAATACCCCAACTATTGTGTTGGTCTTGACGCTTTATAGACACGTCATCTGAGCAGCCCAATTTGACGGTCACCAAAGCAGATAGCCGGACGGTAGCCAGAGAACTCGGAACCATCGGATGCAAAGCTTGAAATATATTAATAGATTTATTAATATTAATAATAATATACTGTATTATTCTTCACAATAAGAGTGACGACCCAAATCAGATGATAAAGTTAACTGATGATGGTGAATCATAAT
Source organism: Echiichthys vipera (assembly GCF_963691815.1). Taxonomy (NCBI): domain Eukaryota; kingdom Metazoa; phylum Chordata; class Actinopteri; order Perciformes; family Trachinidae; genus Echiichthys; species Echiichthys vipera. The sequence goes on from NC_139833.1 coordinate 11,148,734, forward strand.
GTAGCTGATATCAAAGTTCCTAACTAATGGTGTTGAAATGTCAGATTTTGATGTGATGGTTATACTTGAACTTGAAGCAAGGGTCACGACCAAAACTGTGTCAAATCATTGTTGTGAGACGCTAAGGGGCTTGGCTGAACTGGTGACCACTGATGTAAAGGTGTGACCGGCCAAATAGGTCAGTGTTGTAACCCGGCTTGGAGCATAATAGTCGCTAAACTTGTCCAGGTCAACAGCGCGTGAAGGCATGTGGCCAGGGTCACTCTTATGACATTTACACGTATTATAGACTTGGTTAAGTGCTATTAGTGCCTTGGCAGGCATGACTAATGCAATGTATGGGTGAAACAGAGTCAGTGAGTTCAAGCTACTGGGCTCTGTCGGTCTGAATGAAATTCTTCCAGCAGGTCATTGCTATAACTGGAATCAAATGCCAGGGTCACAGATGGTTTTCTTAATTTGGATGACAGTTGATTCTTTACAATAAATGTAGCCCCACGGTGTGATCAAGTGTCCTAACGTCATGTTCTGTATATTTGCACCAGTGCTAGTTTATCTACATGAGGAGAACAACCTCTCTGATCGCTCAACATGTCTTCACATCCCTTGCACATGGAAACCACATTGCCGCTGGGAAGGAGATTGATAAAGTATTTTAAGAGTGGCACTTCAGGCGCTCATGACCACAGGTGAGGGTCAGAACACACACGGACTGATAATAGTCTTTAGGCTTAGCTCCCTCTTCACACCAACAGTCCAATAAAAGATTGCTCCTGCTGAATCAATCAAGACAAATCTCATTCACCTCTTCTGTCAGGCCACTGTGGAGCCTTTTCACTACTTCAGTGACCACCAAAGAGATAGGCAAGTTAGAGCAACCTGATGGTCTTGGAGTGAGGGTGTATGATTTGTTGAGCGTCCACCAGATAACATCTGGCTGGGGGCTTTGCTCATTTCCTTTCATCTCTATACTGATTAAAAGGCATCAAATGCCCCAAATTATTAGGAGAAAAAGGTATGCAAGTCTTCTGTCTGCCTCCTTTACAGCCAGGCTTAAGTGTTCCTTCCACCACCTGACAAAATCCCTAGTCAAGATCATCAGTTCTCCTCTCCTGCTGAGAAGATCCTGGGAAAGGCACTGCCTGTCCTTCTTAAATTATCTGGAAAAGGAGCAATTTCATCCCCTGTGCTTGAGTTGAAACCAAGACACAGTACTATCTCAGGCTCATGCCCCTACAAAAAGATGACATTACACGTCCTGAGAGCCAGTAGCCAGTCAGTCCAACCAAGGCCCCTGCTTTTGCCCACTGCCCATGTGGCAGCGCACTAAGACAAGGACATTATTAATGCAAGCTCACTCATTAGGCCTGTTTTCAGAGGGTGGCCGACCTGTTGCTGGTTCATAAAGGACTTTGAATCACTCTTAGTTGGCCCTTAACCAGTCTGTGATTTTGAATTAATATATTTCTTTGATGAAAATTTTCCTCCTCCTACTAAATTCCAATCCCCCATTCAAAGTGCAGTGAATTATATTATGGCCTTGGCTATTCCAAATAGACAATAGTGTTTTTGTGTAATAAGATTGTAGAGCTTCAGTAATAAGGTCCTTCAACTGGAGCATGTGGGCTCTTTAAAGATTAGCATTTGGTAAATGTTCTTGTGAAATGTCTCCCTATAAAGGGTCCACAGATCCTTATCGTAATCATGAGCTCCATCTGATGTATTTGCTGTACCCCACAGAGGAAAGGTTAAAGGTCAGGAACAGGAGCAAATAACTATGAATGAATACACACTCCCACAAACAGACACACAATGAATCAAACATATTCAGCAAGTTTCTTTGTCGTCATACCTGAGTGCCCTGCTCAGCTTATCGTAGTTCATTTGGGGTTTACACTTCCTGGCCCCCCACAGCCGAGCCACTTCATCTGGGTCCTTGATGACAAACTCGCCGTAGTCCCCTTGCCAGGCGATGACGTCATGATACTCTTCTTTCCTGAGCAGCTCCAGGATGAAGTGCCACAGCTGTATCTGCCGGGACCCGGGGCTCGACTCAGGCTTGTAAGCCCATTCTGGGAAGGCGATCCCTGTGAAAGAGACATAAAGAGAGTGGGAGGGTTAGTGTGCATCACTGGAGCACAACACCCAACAGTGGATGATGTTGTGGAGGACACATTATTCAGATTATTGAAAATTGCTTTACAGAAAGGACTAGGTCATGATTACAATTAGTTAGAGTCAGCAGCTGTCGCGGTTTCAGGTGAGTGGAGGCTTATCAGTGTCTAGCAAAATAAAGATCACATACAACAGAGCAACCGAGTCAGTATCCTCGTTCATATTTCACACTGAATATTGCCGTCTTAACTTCTGTCAAGTCTTCCCTGTATTTTTCCTTTCACTCTTCAGTCAATCTTTTTTTGTGGGTGATTCTCTTGTCTTTTATGGGACAGTTTGACAAAGTGAAGAGCAAGAGGATGAGCAGGAAAAATTAAGGGGAAGAGAAGGAATAAGGCACTTCACAAACAATGAAAGAAGAAGCCTGAATCTGCCTTCAAATGCCTTAATCGTCTGCACCCTATCGTCCCATATAACTGAAATTGTCTTCATCTTAAAAGACTATCTAAAAGTACGACCACATAAATCTGGAAGCACATTTTTTTCTGTCCGATTCAGTCCTCCGCCCAGACTAACTGGCTGTGATGCAGTTGGTTTATTGCTGAATGAAAATAGGGCGCAGGAGGGGATTTGGTCCTTTTTTATGTTGTTCAGGTGTTTCACTGTGGACAGAGGTCTCTACTGAAACGACCTAGGAATGCTAGTTGATGCAAATATAAAATTAGACGGCTTACTGTGGAGGTAGACTACAGCTTTTGTATAAACCACATTCCTCTACTGTCATTACCACAGCAGCTCTTCACAGGAAACACACACGCTACTGAAACTACAATATTGAAAGTTGTAGTGTTCGTGGGCTTGATGGAACAGTTAGGCACATGAACAACCTTTCCACCTCTCCTCCACCTCTTTCCTCTCATGCAGTCATTCTTTCCTATGACCGGAGGAAAACAACATGGCCAGTCATCTCTCCTGTCTATCCCTCCATCTCTCTCCACCCGCTGCTCGAAGGAAACGCAGAGTAAGAGACACAGTCATATACCCCCGCCCACAGTCTCGTTCTGTTTGTATGAGTATGTGTGTGCCCAAATGTAAGTTAGAAAGAGTTTATGTGCCAGTGCTCGTGTTTGAAAATGTTTGTGCAAGTCTCCCACTAACATTCTGTCGCCTGGGTGGTCATGAAAATTTGACACGACTGAGCTAAATAGACTATTACAGTGTAATAATCAGCCAGATATAGCCTGGGCTGGATTTTATTTTATCAACAATCATCCTTGTAGCACTGATAAACGAACAAGTGAGGAGGTGGCGTTACCAAAGAAATAGCATCCACCCTGATAAAGTGTCATTGTGCAGAACATTTAATGCCAGCTGATGTTATTTTAAAAGGTTTGGTTTCATGTTTGAAATAATGTTAAGCATCAAATTACACTGAATAACCACAAAAAAAAAGTTACTGGTCAGATGTAATAAAATGCAACACAAGTGGATAAGTGTTCGTTTCAAATTTTGGCCAACTGAGTTAATTTTTGGAGGATTATTAAACACTTTAATATAATAATAAAAGACACTATCACTGTAAAATATAATTAAACGTTTTTGAAAGATGGTATTAGTAACAGGGCTTTTGTTTTACAAGGGACATGGGGGGTGGATGTTTCTACTTTCTTCTTTGGGAAGAACATAAGTTCAGAATGAAGCCAGTGTTTGCAATGAGTTTAACTGCGCTGCATGCAAATGGCAATAGAGGAAATGAGATGGGCTGGGCTGGAGATTGGAAAACAAACAGAACAAAATCAACAGATTATGGATGTTCAGGCTTGTCAATGGATTTGCTGGATGACAGCCTGAGGCAGAGATAGATAGCCCTGATAATCTCTGCTGCACAAGCCTGTTCTGACCATTTAGTCACTGTTACGTAACACTAAATAACATTGATAGCACATCTGCCAGATATTTATGAATCTTTACATAATACTGGAGCCTTTCATCAACACAAGTTAACATCTTTACTATATATTTTTTGCCTTTTATGCTATGTGAGAGACCCACCACAAGCATATTTTGGTTTCTGTTTTTTCTTTTGTCAAAAATAGGCAGAAAGGAAATCTATGTAGGCTATTAGTTTTTCCACACCACCATTTCGCGGTTTCCTCCAATTACAATGCAATTAATCACTCAGTTGTCCCACCCACTCAGGAGTAATTTTGCGATTAAACAAAGAGTATTGAATATCAGTCAAACAATATGCCTACATATTTTCCATCTCCAAATCTCAGACAGGATTTTATCAGCGTTGAATATTATGCAGACAGAAGGTGGCCAATGAGGGGGTCAACAAACAGACTGTGCAAGCATCTTAGCCGCTTTATTCAAACTACAGATTATTCTTTATAACAAAACCCACAATGTGTGAAGTGTGAAAGATCATGGGTGTTAAACCGCATAAACTGTGCTGTCTGTGTCTGTAATTTCTCAGACTTTCCAGACCTGCATAAGTAGGTAGCAGTTAGCATGCAAATGAAACAAAACTCACTCACTGTCATTTTATTTCCTTTTTCTCTTCTCACCCTCCTTCTCCTCTTTCACTTTCAAACACTTGTTGCGTGATCAAATGCAGAGTGACTATCACAGAGGAACAGGGGCCAATCATAAACATATTGGCCCGGCAGAAACTCCAACAATAACACATAATCCCACACACATACACACTCATACTTCAGAGGACGACACATTCTTTCCAGACATAGCAAACTGATGGTGACTGTGTCAGGACAATTCGCGGTGTGACTGGTCACTAAAATGAATAAATGAGTAGTGCTGACCATATCTTAACCACTGACCCTGTGGTGCTGCTCATTGGCTAACTGTTGTCTGCATGTAAAGCAACAGTTACTAAAATATGACAAACAGATAATCAAACAGATAAATATTAAACGAAAACAACAAGAAAACAACATCACAGCTTTTAAGAGTTTGTGCAAATGTGTCAGTAACATTGTTTACATGGGTCTGTCTGTCAAGATGCATCTCTAATGAGCTTTTTGACTTTGGCATGGAGGCACAGAGGTCACTACACACACACGCGCACACACACACACTCATCATATTTTAGGTCCTTGAGTGAAATGGATCCCCCTGGAGGACTGGTTGCCCGGTTGTGTGTGAGTAAAGGCGAGAGGACATTCTCTACCTGAAGTGATGCATGATTCACTGTCAACAGCAACAGCGTATATAAAAGCGACGTTGCACAGTCTGTCTGTGTGTGTGTGTGTGTGTGTGTGTGTGTGAGAGAGAGAGAGATGGTAGGGATTAGGTTCAGAGGAATGCTGAGAGCAAGAACAGGTGCCTTTGTCCTTCCATCCACCCAGAGTCCAACCCAGGCGGAGCTGTCCTGACTCACACTGGATCAGCTATCACACACACACTCTGATCTGTTTCATCAGTCTCATACACCCAATAGGAGAATTTCAACAGGGAACTTTTGGAATCTGTGTGTGTGTGTGTGTGTGTGTGTGTGTGTGTGTGTGTGTGTGTGTGTGTGTGTGTGTGTGTATGTGTGTGTGTGTGTGTGTGTGTGTGTGAGTGAGTGAGTGAGAGAGAGAGTACAATCTGGAAGTGAGGACGATGAAGAGAGAGAAAGAGAGAGAGAAGCAGCAGGGAAGAGCCTGCAGAACACGACCTAACCCCCTCCACCACACTTAACCTCTGTGACCTCGACTCTCCCTCTCTTTGGCTCCTTTCCTCCCTCACCCCACCTCCCTCCCGGGGGAGACACCAGATAGCCATTACAGCATGCATTCGCAAGCCTCACACTCTCACACACACACACATTCACAGACAGACTATGCATCAATAATGTAGAGACTGGTGTGGAGGGTTGACGATAGGGGTGCGCCTAATCTCTGGCCTGGGACACTAGAGAGTGCAAGTGCGTCAAGAAGTGTGTGTGTGTGTGTGTGTGTGTGTGTGTGTGTGTGTGTGTGTGCTGGAACAAGTAAGAGGCAGGTGGTAGAAAGTGATGCAAAGGGGACGAAGAGGAGCGGGATGAACGGGAGGGAGGGAGTGCAAATGGAGGGAGAGAGGGGGGTCGGAGTGAAAGAGAAGAAGGCAAGACGAGATGGGGTGAGCACTGGGACAAGTGGAGAACAGAGAAAAGAAAGTAGGAGGAAAAAGAGACGGGGGAGGGAGATCTGGGAAACAAAAGTGGGAAGAGAGAGAAAGAGAGACAATGGCAAGAGTGGGAGAGGAGAGGGGGTGGATTGTGGATGGAGGGAAGGAAGGAGGAGGAGGGGGTGAAGGGGGGCGGAGGTTAAGCGAGCGATGAGATCATAGCTCGTCTGGTAGTCTGTTGTCATCCAGATCAGATTGCTTATCCCCCCCTCGCTCCTCCTCCTTCTCCCCTCCATCCCCTTCTTTCTCCCTCCCCTCCTCATCCTCCCCCCTCTAGGAGTGCGGATGCCTCTTTTCCGCTGTGTGATCTTGGTGGCAGGCCCCTAGCAGACTTCTAACACTGCTGCTATTCCAGCTATGTGCGCCGCTCACCAGTCCAACAATGACCTCCACTCTCACACACACCGCGAGAGCAGAAAGGAGGGCGGGAGATGAAAGCAACTAAGTGAGAAAAGAGTGAGAGAGAAAGAAAGAGAAAATGACAAAGGACTTGAGAAGATGAAGCGGCTGGGTACTAAGGCTAAGGGCAACTTCAAAAGATAACGTTGGAGATCTGTCCGTGTATACCTGCTGCATTTTGGCACAGTTATAATATAGTATAGTTGCAGTTCAACACTACATGCATGAACAGAACTTGAGGGCTGTCCTTGAGTCCAAGTCAACATACACTTATGGTTTTGTCAACGAATCAATTAGTTGATATAATCGACGGATCTTTGAAACTGAGTTTCTCCACAAAGAATCATGCAAAACACCACTTTTAACACTAACTTTTATGTTTATCAGAGATGTGCTCATACCATTTCTTGGAAATAAGTTATTCAGCATGAAAAGAAACTAAGAAACTTAGTCAACTAAGATCAGCTGATCTATAAGACTGAGAGGGGGCAGCCCTACACAACTTGAAACATTTAAGAGCTGAAAACAAAATAGTCGATTAGCAACTTTTTACAAGCAAAAAGGTCTGGTTTCTTAAACGTAAAAAAATGCTAATTCTCTTGACACATATGACAGTTTAAGGTATCCTGTGGAGTTTTTGAACACCAGCAGTGCTACGGAGTAATGCGGGCAATGCAATACATGTCCCTGCGACAGTTTCTGTTATTCATCTACAACAGTTGGTAGCGGCAATGCGCCAAAATAATAATAATAATGCAACACATCAGCAAATGTGAGCGAACACGAATGTAAGCAATGCAGGCTTTGCTTCTTTAAAATCACAATGGACATTTTTTAACTATTCTCTGACATTTTTTGACATCGCTTAATCATTTAATTGAGATCATTTACAGTGAATGAATCTGTGATCGAAATAATCGTCAACTGTGTCTATAAAACATTCGACAACTACATTGCCTCAAAAGGCGTAACTGACTGGATCTCTCTGACCTGAGACTGAAGTGCCAAGGAGGGCGAGCACTGATGGGAAAGAGACAGACAGTAGAAGAGTGAGAAAAGAGATAAAGACTCAGCAGCAAATCAACTGACAGGTCTGTGCCAAACTAACAGTGGAGTTGCAGACTCAGGCTTTTTATACAGAGCCAGGGCCTCTGAACAGCCATTAGCTGCAGTTGGCTAACACCGTACTACTTTAACCCAACTCAGCTTTAGCGTGGATGTGGGAAATGACCAGTGTAAGTGTGTGTGGGTGAGGTCACGGTTGACTCTGAGAGTCTGTAAAAGCACTAAAAAACTGAGAGGCAGTCCGTATTTGCCTTTAGCACACTCATACAGAACTACACTGCCTTGCCTTTGTCACAGCTGCTTGGATAAGTGAAACTGCCTGAAGCACTGAGCTTAGGGAACAGAGAAGACAGAAACACAAGACCAGGAGGTGGAGGGGAGGGATGGGAGGATAATAAAAGACTTGAGGGTGAGACAGAGAATGTAAGAGTGAAAGGACAGAGAGAAAAGAGGAGGATGGGCTCCGCAGGATGAGGAGGAGGAGGAGGGTAATCAGAGCCCATACGCCCGAATCCCAAAGTGTCTGGACTCTTCCCACCAAGTCCATTAAAAATTCATTAGGCCAATACTCGAGAAAGACTAGAGAGTGAGACACAGAGAGACAAAGACGGGGACGCAGCAGAGTGACAGTCAAAACAGAAAGTTGGGAAACAAATGGATGGGAAAAGTGAATAATTTGGAAGAGAACTTTTACCTCAAAATGTGTTTCTTAGAAATACTGCTTGAATTTTGGAACAAATATCCAAAATGATTTTTTAAACTTTAAGTTAGCTATTTTGAGATTATTAAAAACCACAGCGTTAAAATGACACAACTGGCTAAATGTCTAACCCTTGTTGTATTAGAGAGGTAAAAAGTCAAGACAAATTCTTTCATTTTTTTGTTTTGTCTGACCAACCCCAAAATATTTAACTTGCCGTCAAAGTAAAGTCAAGCCCTGAACATACTCCAGGGTGAACGCACACACTGACAGCTGCGGACACCACAGACGGATTCGTAGTTTTGTTTATACTATTTCTGGAGTCTGCGTTCTACACCTGCACAGTCCACTGACGTTTATGAAATGTTGCACACTTTAAACTGTTTTAAAGATTAACTGTAGAAATGCGCATAGTGACGGATCTCTTCACAAAGTCAAATATAATTGGGTTTTCTAGCGCAACGCAGCAGTGTATCACAAAAACTTGGAGATACGCTGAGCCTACGTGTGCACCATCTGAAGATAAACTTTACGGCACGTGGACTGCCGGGCAAGAATCAGTCTTTTGTTTCTCAACACCAGGACTAAAACAAACAAAAATGTTAGAAATGGGAGACAGTCATTTCTTCACGTGTCTGCATGCTTCTTTGCAACTCTTGTCTTTTGAAGCAGAAATGGTAAATGGTGAATTTCACACTGGTTTACTTTAAATTCTACAGAACTTGAGTTAGATGATGCTAAATAAGTAGGCAGGTTTGATTAATTACGCATGCTTGTGATCATGGTTTTATTGTAACATGCAGAGTAGATTTTACTGGTTTGGAAACAATCTTTGAAAGAAATGTGGGTAGTAAATAACCCAGATGGAGAGTAATTTCCCTGGGAGGAATCGTTCTAGTCGGAGCCAAGAGCGTCCATGCCCCAAGCCTCACCTGAGTGCCATGGGGGGTTAAACACACATCACACAGGAAAACTTGTAAGCCTCGCAGGCCGCTCTACTATTCTTGGAGGTCACCCACAGTTTACATTTTCTATAGGCTCTTACTCACTGACATATCTGCGGAAGAGAGAGACAGAGAAAGAGCAAGAGAGAAGAGAGTGCTTTGTGGCCTCAGAGGGGCCAAAAATAGCGCCACACACTTGCACACACTAGGGTTATTGTTCAACAATGACAGAACGCACAACATGGATGGGGAGAAGAGGGAAAGTACAGCAGTGCTGAAGGAGGAAGAATAGGAGGTGATGACGAAGGAACAAGTTGGATAGGGAATGAGAAGGACATGAGGTGAGATTTTGTCTCCCGGCCTCTCTCTGTATAGTTCATCTTCCTGTTAACAGACAAGACGTCTTTTCCAGGAAATTGTAGGGGAGGAGCAAAAAAAATAAAAGCACGAGCGTCCATAGGGATCCTCTCTCCTGCAGCGTTGCCATCTAGTTCACATGCTTGACTGTTAACTTGTTCAGTTTTAACAGGGTCCATTAGTTGAAAAAGGGTTTTGAAGTAGAGATTAAACGAAATGTCAATTTCACACCAGGTTTATAGTGACCACATTATCATTGTCAGATTAAAAAAAGCACAAAAAAAACTTTGCAGCACTATGCTCTTTTTGTTTGCACTAACATTAAAATTCTACAATAGCCTATCCTTTCACAAGGGTGATCGTCTTAAATTAAGATTCTCTTAACACTATAATGAAAACCAAAATACAACCACACTTCAGACTTAAAACTCTCTTAATAGGTTGAAAAAAATCTTCAGAGCGCTGCCACTGCCTCCCACGTTGCTGCGCCGGCTTCTAGGAGACCGTAACCAATTTAAGTGAATGCTGGACAGTATTTACGATCAGTGCAGTAATCAAACACAACTTTAATGATAATTGAAATTGAAGATATACTACCTGTCTGGAGTTTAAATGCGGTATATCATTAAACCAGTAACCGTTTCATCCTTACTTTGAAAGAATACCTCTGGGTTAACTTTGAAAGACAAAAACTTTAAGCCTACATGTGCTTTATAAACAGACTAAGGGCAATTAATAAGTCCAATGTTATCTTTTTAGGACTATAACAAGCGACAACCTCCAGGCCAAAAATGAAGCCAATGTGGAAGTGCCACAAATTTTACAAAAAAGCCCATTGTGGTCTCTAAAACCAATTTCCCTGTTCATGACAACTCTACGGGATGAATTCTTATTTAACCCACCCGATAAGTTATTCATAATTAAGCTTTGAGTGACGTGACAGGCGGTGAGCAGATACTGAAGGCTTCATTCGGCCCGCCTCAGCTTTGCCCATTTTTGGAAAAGCCAGGAGTCAGGTGGAGTCGGGCACTACCAAGATGGCGACAGCTGGTTCTTAATTTTGGCTTTTCAAAAACCAGTGTGTGATGTCACAGAAACAATGCTTATATTTTTTGCACCACAGATTTTGCACATTTTAACCAAAAAAATTACAAATGACTTTACACTACTGCTGACTCAACTATTTTTACAAGCTAACCATAACTTTTTCTATCAATTTCCTATTTTCCACACAGCCATGTTTTTCTTTACATGATGAAAATGAACTTGCAGAGATTTTAAACATGTTAGAGATAGGTAATTAGATGACCTGAGCGCTCTGTTCAAATTACATTAATAAAGAGTGCTAACTGAGTTACAAGTAGAGAATTGAAAGCTTGAAGGATCTAGTAAGTCAATTCTGACAAAATGAACAACTAAGACACGCCAGGAAAGACGTTTTAATTTAATTTTCAGCAACAGTAAAAGAAATATAAACCTTTGGCTGCCTGGATTAATAAAGTTATTGCATGCTTGAAAGTATTTGCATGTATTAAGTTTGAGAACGAAAAACCAACTGAACTGATTAACAAACTGAGTGAATATTTGATCACCTAAGAGGTGGCCCGGTGTCTACAGAGGCTGAGCTTGTTGGTGTGTAGTATCTAAACACCTGGGACAACTAAACACACTATACAGCCCATGTAACTAGCAACATGTACACACAACAGGTGGTTCTTCACCTGGGAGAGACAAGAAAAAACAGACACACACGCACACACACAAAATACTGGAGAACTAGAAAAGCGAAAGTCACAAATGCATGTAGGATGTGAACCATGTGAGCACTGTCCAGGCACAAACACACATAAAGCCCCGAGGCACTGCACCTGCCATCTGGTGTCCTGGACAACTGGACTCTTCTCTGTGCATTCACACTCATAAACAAGCCTGGTGGGAGAGTGTGTGTATTTGCGTGCGTGTTCCCCAGAGTTTGTTAAGAAGAGCAGAATAATATTGTGTCGTGAGAGAAGAGTCCTGTTGCTCTCAGGGCGCTGTTAGGTATATTTAATCTCACCAAAGTGACGCACTGCTCCCAGGACATTACACACACTGTACAAACTACAACGGCAGATCCAGATTTGACAGTCACACTTACTTCAATTGCTAGTTTAATTTCCTCTGTATTAAATAACCGTGGTATTATAAATAGTGGACAGATAGTTTCAGCTTGTCAAAGACATGCTTGAACTATGCCCAAAGTCTTTGTGAAGCATGTGCTTGTATGGCTGCCAGGCGAACTCTTCTGATGACCATGGATGCAACGATCTTATGAGAGGCTACAACTTTGCTATGTGTCTTTTCACTTTAAACCCCTTTTGCTGTAAATTATCTGAAAAAAAGTCTACAGTACAGTGCACATAGAGTGAGATTTGTGAAGAAAATTTAAAAATTTAAAAATTTAAAAAATTTAAAAATTTAAATATACTTTTCACCCTTACATTAAAATGTAAGAAAGTTAGCTTGCCACATCTAAATGGTTATGGTCTCTCTGCCTGTGCGTCTAATCTAAAATACACAGCCATTGTCCCATGATAGGCTAATCGTTTTCTTCAAAGTTACTTTTAGGAAAAAGCTGTTAAGACCTAACATGACTATGTTAAAGGACACAGGCGCCTGTCTTCTCTTTCACTCTGTCGCCCCACCTCACATGCTGGTGTTAATGTACTTCTCCAGCCAACAGCTTGGCAGAGAGCTGCCAGCTGACGCTTCACCTCTGGTTCAACAACACATTGCCTACACTCGTACCGCCTGCGAGAGTGTGTTAGACTGTGTGTGCACAGTGGAGCGCATAAGCATTATCTCAATGTTAATACAATGTGCATTGTTTAAATTTTATTGAAACTAGCAAAAGTCAAGCTTATAATTTAGAGTGGAAATTATGACAATTGACTGAATGCTATTTATTTTTGATCAGTCATTTTTCAAAATGCAAAATATTTGCTGGTTCCAGCTTTTCAGATGTGAAGATTTGATGCTTTTTTGTGATAGTTGACAGTAAACTGAATATTTAGTTTTTTTTATGACTGCTGGATGAATACAAGACTTATAATTTCACCATTTTCTGACATTATATAGATGATTGATAAGTTGAAAAACATAATCAAGTTATTCAGCAATAATACAAACAATTGTTATTTGCAGCTCTATTATCTAATATCCACTGAGTTGTTTCCCCCCCATTTTGTTTATAACATATCAGTCATTTATACTTGAGAACCGTGGAACAGCAGTATGTGAACATGGGGCAGTGAGTATTTGGCTGATTCCCCACATTATGCACTGTGTGTTTGTAATGTCACGTGGTCAAAGGGTTACGTTGCCACACAGGAGTAAATTAAACATGGCATGATCGAACCATATATCTGTCAGGTGTGCGCGTGTGTGCGAGTAAGAAATAGGTGGCACTTTGGGGAGGTGGTTTCCTGGAACGTGGTACTAGAGTAGGGCAGGATGTCAGCAACTGTTATGCACCACAACATCAGATCGGTTTCCTGTTTATATGTCCAAGCATGTCATTTCTGATACACGCTCAAATCTGGAGAGAATCAAACCAACTCAGACAATACAGAGGAAACATAGCTTGCTTAGTCTACACTTCACTTTAATAATGGATTAATTCTAGAGATTATTTTACTATTGAAATGGGGAAGTACAAACATATTTGAGAAAACAATTAAGAATGCTTCAAGGATAATAATACAAGACTTTACACTACTGTCTTTCAAACAAATGAGCAGCAACTACTCTCTTAGGTGTGCATGTGACAGTGGGTTACATTAAAGAGGAGCCAGAATTTCCAAATATAAATGACAGTAACACACAGAGCTCAGACCTGCTGAAAAGATCGGAAACAGAACCAGAAAAACAAGTCCACACTAACAGCTTCAGTCTAAAACATTGCGTGTGTATATTTCTGTGTAAGTGTGTGTCAGTGCTGACTCAGTGCGTGAATGTTTTTGTAATTCAGCCTTCACAACGCAAACTCTCCTCCATTCTCTCTCTCTCTCTCTTGCTCTCCCCCTCACACTGTCTCCTAGCAACCAGACACTTAAGGCCTAAAAATAACCCCCCAGAAACGAACAGAACAAAAAAATAAAGCATAAATGGCAATTAATCCTTTCAAGCCTGGAACACAGACTCAAATAGACCAGGTATTAGAAAGGAAAAGGCAGGGCAGGGGTAAGCGAGCAGGAGATGGAGAGACAGAGAAAGGAGTGGGTGGCTGAATCTGCCAGCAACAGGTAGTCGTCAGGAGACAGAGATCTGCGCTACATGACACTCTGTGTGTGTGTGTGTGTGTGTGTGTGTGTGTGTGTGTGTGTGTGTGTGTGTGTGTGCCCACTAGCCTTGGCTGGGTACAAGACAGAACTTTTCAACCCTCTCCAAAAGCAAGGGCTGCTCAAGGCAAACAAGGCTCCAGTGTAAACCCACCCAGCGGCCCTGCAACAAGCTGGCAACAGGGCCTGTGTTAAACAGAGTTTGAAGAGAATAAAGTGCTGCACATCAAAAAATACTTAGCAAGGCCTCTCTCTCTCTCTCTCTCTTTGACGATGAGCACTTTTATTGTGATTTTTTTCTGATCTTCCTACGGCATTATAAAACAAACAATGTTATGAAACAACGTAAAAGACAACTGAGTCATGAGCACACGCGTACACACTGCTGTCTAGTGTCTGAAGCTGACACATTCCACGGTGGATTTTTTTCCTCGATGCGTGATGACAAGTAAGAGGCAAAGCAGCAAGACACCTGATTTTAACCACAGAGGGTTTACAGTTCAGGAGAAGGAGTTCTTGTTCGTTTAAAGTCAGATCAGGACTGTCCTGTGTGTGTCATCTTTATGTTTCTATTGTATCTACCTGTATCTTCAATATTTTGGACCCAAAGCTCCAGCTTGTATTGGAATGAAAACACTGTTATGAGACAGGATGGCATCTACATTGTTTGAATTTTCACTTCTCCTCAGATGACAGGTGATGTCATCTAGGTGGTAAAACTTCAAGCCAATCAGTATTCAGTGAGTTTGTCCTCTCATTTCCCAAAATAGCCCCACTATAATCAAGGACCTTGCAAATGGCTTTAGTGTTTATCCTCTTGATAGCGACTGGACGTGTCCATACAACAGCCGCTGTGATTTACCCCAGTTTATTCTTTAGAAATTGAGCATCAATATGCAGCCTGTTGAACTCACACATACTTTTTAGCTGTAATGGTTGGCTGAATAAATTGATCTGCTAGTAGAAAAACATTCAAGCAAACTATTGATGCACCACTTGCCAAATGCAAGCACTATTGTTGGGGATACAAACATGCATTCATTTTTGTTTGCGTTTATATTACTATAAGTCAAGCGTTTAGCTTAGCGCAGTGCCATGTGAACGAAAAAACTAAGACGACGGCCAAAATGCTAATCTCCTGGCATCAGAGTGGTCGTCCACAAACCAGTGACGACACATCAGCTACATTCATCTCTTATAAAGTCTATGATTCTGTTCATAACTTAATCATGACAACATTTAGGCCTAACATTGTTAAAACAGAGCTGCTAATATTGGCAGCGAGAGCAACAAGTTAGCTGACTGCTGAGTGGTCAGTGAACCTTTGTCTCTGCAGTGTTGTGGATCTGGTTTGAATGTGTGTGTGTGTGTGTGTGTGTGTGTGTGTGTGTGTGTGTGTGTGTGTGTGTGTGTGTGTGTGTGTGTGTGTGTGTGTGTGTGTGTGTGTGTGTGTGTGTGTGTGTGAGAAGAAAAAGAAACAACAGTAAATGACAACAAAACTAAGAAAAGTTTACACCATACAGGCTAGGGCTGGGCTTGACATATTTCAATAAAATTAAATTTCCCTATCTTAGTAGTGTAGCAAGCAGCTGCTGCAACTAAATATGTTTTTTTTTCATTATAACTGACTACATTCATTGCAATGGCAGATAATGTGGTCCTGACTTCTGAAGAGAGCAAATTAATCTATTTACACTGAAATGCATTTTACTCATCTGCTCTTTTTGTTCTCAAGGCTGCTACCAGCTAGCAAGGTTCCTAACTTAAATGTAAATAATATCACACACACACACACACACACACACACACACACACACACACACACACACACACACACACACACACACACACACACACACACACACACACACACACACACACACACACACACACACACACACACACACACACACACACACACACACACACACACACACACACACACACACACACACACACACACACACACACACACACACACACGTAACAACAGCATTACACATAAGAAATAACACATCAGAACAATAATATAAAATGCCATATAAAAAAGATACCTAAAAAATAAAATGTATTAATAAGCGGTCTAATTGTAGTGCAAATGTAAACATTTGATAAAGTGCAGTGGACAGATATATTTATAACTTGTTCAGCTAGAACTACCTCTTAAATCCTTAAGACACCACAGTCACAGTAAAATGGGAACCCTGTGGATGTACCTATATGCGGGTGTGTTTGTGTGTGCCTCTTGTTATGATCTGCTTGCTGTTGTTCAGACTAGAGGTGAGAGTGGAATAGGTGACTGGCCCTGGGGAATCATGTTTTTCTCTGTGAAGCTGCTAACTGTGCTGATGATAGCTTGCATTCACATGGTATTTGCAGTGAGTAGTATGGTACTAACATCGACACGCACGCACAGTTTTGAGGTTTAATTTTGGGACAAGTGAAAGCAGCTATCATAAAAGCTGCACTGATTTCAACAACACAGTGACAGTGCTTGCATGCGGAATAACAACATCAGAGTATCACTTGTTGACCAAGTGATCCCATCCAGAACATACACATACAGTCCCTTGTAGACTATCATCAGGGGAGACATAAACCTAAGTTATGGGTGAAGCAGAGGGCTGGTGATATTCTGAACCGGCCCTTGGGTGATGCGTGAACAGGGGACATCGGCAGCTTGCCAACCAGCACTGTTGTCCTTAACACCTTCCTGCTGCTTTTGGGAGAGCAGCTTTGCAGCTGTGTACAACATCCAGCTTACAAAGTGCTAATTGATGGGTAATTACAAAATGAAGACTGGGAACTTTCACATCGGCATTGCATCATGGTGAGGGTAAGAGAAACAGACTGCAGCAACCAGGTCTACTTGGCTGTTTACAACTGAGAAGCAGGTCTTTACGGGACAGAATCAATATTGGGTCCATCCGATACTTATTTGAAATCCTATTTTGATAAATAGAAGATAACTGCTCATGCTGCAACACAGTTTACTGATATAAGAAGCAAACCGACAATCAACATCTTTGATTACCGCTGCTGCTGCTCCTTAATGCATTACATTTATTTCAAACCCTTCCACACACCTGCAACAATACTTAACACAGCGTATTACAAAGCAAATTTAAAGTATCAGTCAGCAGTAGACTTTGTGCCCTAAGTGGTTCCTGTGCGTCAGCAATGTGTGTGAACAGCACCAAAAATATCCACGACTTCACTATGACCCAACAACCTATTCCTTCCTCCACCTCTACTTTATTTCTCCATCAATCCCATCTCCTCCCGCTCCTGATTGTGTGTCCAACCCTGTGCGCTTTCCTGCCATTCTTCTATCTCAGCTAATTTTAGATGAAGGAAAAAGCTCTGTCCACATCTGCTAGTCATTCTTTAAGAGGTTTGTGTATGTGTGTGTGTGTGTGTGTGTGTGTGTGTGTGTGTGTGTGTGTGTGTGTGTGTGGGGGGGGGGGGGGGGATTGAGAGGGGAGAGAAAGGAAACAGGGAAAAGGTCAAAGGAGAGAGAAGAAAGGAGAAGCAGTGGAATGAGTGCTGAAAATGAAATAAAAGGAAATATATAAAACAACCAGGGTAAAGACAGAGTCACTGTCACTACCAGAACAAATGTGCATCATGACTCAAATACAACCGTTTAGATTTAGAGCGTTTCCTCTACATTTACTTGACAGTGGTGAACCACAAGAGCAACAAACTGCCATCATGAGTAAAGACAATGCGAAATAAACTAAACATTATAATTTTGCTCAATTTGCCCCACAGAGCACAGACAAATGTGAAGGCAGAGTGCTTGGAAACAGTTCTCTCTTTAATGATCATAAATCACCCAAATGGGAATAATTTGTGGTACGAAAAGAAAGACGTAGAACACACAACCTATGGTTTTAACCACAGGAGAGGTCAAAGCTCAAGTAAAGGAATGTGATTCACACAAAATAACTGTTTGCAGTAGGATCATAATATACAAAACATTCCTTTTTAATGCTGCTTTAAAGACTTTCTGCAGAAGAAATGAAACCAAAAAACTTACCTTGACGTGATGAAGTTACAAAAATTAAGGTTTATTCAATTAAGATTAACTAATAGTACTTTTGACAAACAGACAACTATTACCTTATAAACATTCACTATATTGCCATAAAATCTTAGTTCTTCGAAAAGGTGGCTCATTTTCCTTGAACTAAGCATAAGGGACAATATGAATGTTTAATGCTTAAAACTAATAAAATGGTGAAACATTTTAACTTACATTTTGTATAAAATATTTGAATTGCAACAAAGATAAGGCCCACTTGTTTTTTACGAAAAATAATCAAACATTCTTAAAGAAAGTTTTCATAGATCACCAGGCCTGATTAAAAACTGTAGAAAAAAATGCAGTACGAAAAAAGAGACATTAATTGTATACGCAACAAACACCAGTTCTTCTGTTAATAGGCTACATCAAATAAGCAGATGACTTTTTGTAAATTAAAATGAATTCGACTTGATGTGCTGTGGCCAAATTAATGCTACAGTTCGAGGAAAAACAGTAGTAAACTGCGGTCAAGCCACCCGTGAGGGCATTCACAATATTCCATTGAATTATTCCGATAATGGAAATTGACGACAATCAACTTATTGTGAGTGTTTTTTATTGCGATCCATGATAAAAAACAATAATTGGCTCATTCCTACCCGGCACATTAAACCTGCAAGAATAGTGTTTACATGGTGAGTCACTGGAATGGCAACAACACATGCTGGCTGATCCAGGGAATTCAACATTCATCATGTTGTCGTGCTGAACACGGATTGTAAAAATATCAAGTTTATGTCTGCAGAAGGTTACATGTGTCCCCTGTAAAAGATGGGCCCTGACAAACACTCGTATTGTCTTGACTCGTGCGGGGTGACATGGTCGTCTTTCACCCCTAGTGGACGGCGCGAATCTCAAGAAAAACACGCTGTTACATGCACACAGACAAAACACAGACAAAAGGCATACGGGCAAATGCACACATGGGATCCTGGCAATCACCGCTGTGCATAACAGTCAGCTGTGAGGGGGACACAGAGGGCAGAACACAGCGTGTTTATGTGTTTATCCTGTCGTAAACAGGGACAAGAGACACATGCCGTGTCACCGCCTGTCACCACTTTCTCTACTTCCCCTACTGTTCACACCCTTCAATTTCTCCTGTTTTCCATCGAGCCCTGTTCCTGTGCCCTTGCCCTTGTCCTGCGCCTCCTCCACTGCCTCCTCCTTCCCCTCCTCTAACCCTCACCCCACTTGGTCAGCTTGTTAAGCATGTCTCCTAAAGCTGATTAAGTAGTGTTGATCAGCCTTACATAACATTCACCTCGTACAGATGTCGCTGCCAGCCAGCAAGCATACAGTCTTTGTGCCTCTGTGTATGTGTATGAGAGAAATCAGAGAAGGAAATTTTGCTTCAATGAACATTTCTCTGCATGAGTATTTGCAGTGGCAAGATGCACACATGCACGCACAGACGCACATACTCTCTTACGGTAACTATATCTGGACTGGAGCCAAGTCAGTGCATGGCCTCATTGACATGAGCACATTTGAACACAATGGTGGAATGTGCACATCATCATGGCCTCCTGAGATGTGTGTTGTATTTCCATCAAGTGGTTTGGAGTGATTAAACTAGGCTGCAGCATAGTTTTGTCAGACGTTCGTGCTATAGGCTACGCATGGCTGTAAGCCAGTAAACAGAGCAGACGGAGTAGAGGTTGCTAACCAGAAACAAAACAAATGGCTTTGGCCATCAAACTGCCTCTATCCGTGGCATTTACAGGGAAATGGCAGGTTTTAAAAGTTCTTTCATGGCAGCAAGTATTGGCCATGTTTCATGCTCTCTGGAGAAATTATGGGAATATACGTGAAGACGCCATCATCGGAAACAGCTGATTGCTCATTGGTTGAATGTTCGCTCGTGTTTATCCGGCCAAGGCGTTTCCATATCCCATTTAGCGCATAAACCCTTTTTCGATAAAGGCAAGCGTAAAACCTTTTCACATTTTGAAGAACTTTAAAGAACTTTTGGTGAATTTTGCTCTTTCGATACAGCTTTTCTAATGCGCTACTTTAAAATGCTCATAGAAATATGTGAATGGAACTATGACTTGTGTGTGTATGTGCTCTACTGCAGGCTGTGTGGATAATCACAGCTTATCCCCCGGTTTGCATGGGACTGCCAAGAGAGACCACGACTCACAACGCTGCAGCAGGGGGTGGGACACACGCTAACACACACACACCCCCACACTTGACATGACAGACTGAAGGCATAAATGATCAAACAACATTTTTACAACCACAAGCATACACACATGTACACTTCAACACTGTGTTGGTGGTGCCTGTAAACAAAGCACTGCTCCAGATCTCATTAATTGGTGAAGTGATTGAGTTAACGAGGCAGTGCACACAGGCAGGTTAGAAAGGTCGACTCGCCCAGCTCCTCTTCGCTCCTCTCCTGGTTTGCTCTTGCACTGTGCCTCGTGGGAAAGATTAGAATCCTCAGCTGGAGCAAATAAAGCTGGATGTTATGCAAGAGCCCAGAGAGGGAGGAAGAGGAAGAGGGAGGAAGAGAGAGAGAGAGAGAGAGAGAGAGAGAGAGAGAGAGAGAGAGAGAGAGAAAGGCTGATGATGATGTAACTTGAGAGAAGAGCAAAATATTGAAATGAAGAACAAGGAAGAAAGAGAAGAGACCTGACCTAACAAAAGTGCACCTTACTGAACTATATGGTGCCAGTCATCCATTTAAACAACAGTAGCCGAACCGATCTGCTATGCAATGAACGCCGCAGTAAACACACAGCTGGGACCAGTCCTCCGGGGACCAGTGTTAAATCTGGGGCTAGCATGGCCTCCCTGGGTGAAATATATGGGACAGTGATCCTGATTCAGCCTAAAATGTGGTTTGGACTGACCTGCCTGACCCAGAGAGGCAGGCTGAGGTAGTGAATGTAATTCTGAATAGAGAGCAATCTTAATGTGTAACTGTAAAATGGACTGCATGTGCTGAATGTTCCCTGAAGTGCTTCATCCATAGATGGCAAAAGCTGTGTTGACTCATATGGGTTGTCACTTTTTACTCAGAAACCATTTATTCACAGTACATAAGTGACATGGCTGTGCTGAGTGTTTATATATATATATATATATATATATATATATATAAATATATATATAATGCACTGTCTTGCTGATCTACTGCCGTGTTGTCCCATCAGTAACTAAGCAATTATTGCCTTCTTTGTTAACAATGGAATAAAGAGACAATATTGGGTGGGAGCACTATAGATTTGTCACCAAAGATGGAGAAGTTCCTGATAATAGGTTACAGCGGTTGTAGTCTACAGTGTGTTTTACTTCATTTTAGGGCTAAAACTATTAAGAAAAATAATATACAATGATTTTCATGATTGTTTAATCATTTCTGTTATTTTTCCTCCAACATATGTAAAATAAATCAAACATTCTGTGGCTCTAGCTTCTTTTTTTCCTCAATGAAAAACAGAAAACGCCCTTTTCCCTTTGATTTATACCGTGGACTAAACTGTGAAGTGTATTTTCCTGCATTTTTTTTCATGGACTAAATGATTAATCTATTAATAAAAGAAATGATCAGCAGAGTAATCAATAATGAAAATAATTCAGGTTAAATCATCACAGATTTACTTCCAACAAAATGTCCTGCCTTCACAATATGTGACATTCACATAATTCGAAAGCACACTCTTTCCCTGGTCATACTAACTTATTTTGCTACTACTGCTGCTCCTGACTGGGAAACAATTTTATTAAGTATGCCACAGCCCTAAATTTATCATATCTATTTATAATATTGAATGATACATGCTGTACTTGTGATTTTCTTCTCCAATGAGAAGCTGTTATTTAAATTGATGTTGGCAAATCACGCATATCAGTCAAGTAAATAAGACAAAGTTATTAGGAGAGAAAAAGAAAAGGAAGGAAGGAAGTGAAAAAAGAAATTATAATAGTGATATAATGAGAGATGCGGAAGGAAGTTCACTGAGATAAAACACAGATTGGCAGAGAGAGAGAGGGAGAGAGAGATCAGTGAACTTTCTCCCCTCTGTCGGTATACTGCTTGGATGCTGTTATGTAAGACCTGAGTGTACACACACCGATTACCTCCGCTCACTGGAACTCATAACATGAGGCGTGTGTGTGTGTGTGTGTGTTTAAGTGGGTGGGTACGTGTGTGACCATACAATGGTTAAACCTCTCAGTTACATTTCAAGCACAAAGACACAAACATACACCAATTATACAGACAGCACACATACAAACTATTGTCCTGATTCAAAAGGGCTCAGATCATCCGTCCAGGGTGTAAGGTAGCACGGGGGTTCCCCATGAAGTGACAGCTGCACTGGCTTACAGTTACACCTCCACAATACCAGTGTGATGACACACACACACACATACACCTACACACACAATAGATCAGACTAATGCATTCCCGTACACTCTTACAGATAATATTATAATCAAATTTAGGAAAAAGTGTGATTGTTGTGAATGTAAAATCTAAATTGTGTTATCTTAGTTAGATCTTTGCAGAAGCTGAAGAACAGAAATCACTGTAGCATGCAAGTGATGTCTGTTTGAGTTTTAAATAATAATTAAATAATAACCATCAACGTGATTGTGATTAAGAATTATCAACAGTGTCCTTGCATTTATCCTTCCCTTATTTTATAGTACTTCTTATGCATCTTAACCAGAGCATTAAATAAACTAGAATGTGATTATTGTAAATCATGTGTAAACACCTTAAAGCAAACAATTACCTTTTAATTTGGTTATTGACTTTAAAAGTTTGAGCAAATATGCTGATTGATTGTACTTGGGTAGAGACAGTAAGAAAATACCTCAGCAATTAGCAATGAATTGAATATTGGATATGAATATTTTCTATTTTGGCATTTTTAAACTCATATTTCTGAAAAGGTATTAATTATTGAAGTGATGTTAATGATTCATTGCTTAACTGACAATAAGAATTTTGACCGATTAATACTATATCCGTTAAATAGTAAAAAGCACACATGCCTTTTATTGGAGAGCTTAAAGCGCTAGCCCATTGCGTTATAGTGTGTCTGCGTGTCAGCTGTGTGTCTGCATGGCATACACTGTGTATCTCCGTAGTTGTCTGCTGTGAGCGCTGTCCAGCAGTCGGTTCCAGGAAAGTAGCTAAATATGTCCACATCAATCCACGCAACATTGTGGCTGTGCAAACAGTACAAGTCTGCAGCTGTCTGCGGAACAGGCATAATATGTCCGAGCCACTGAACGAGGACTCGGCTACCTACGTTTCTGTTAACGGTTAACGAGGGGCAGGTATCGTTCAGAAAAATAACTCCAAATTAGCACCCGTAATCATCGGGGAAAGCGGGAAGGAGCTTCTTTCTGCAACATGACTACTTCTCTGAATCTAAGCTGACATTGTAATTGAACCTTGCAGTGTATCAAACATTGCCGGCTGATGATTAAATACAGGAAGATGGCAACATTTTTGTGACTTATTGCCAAACCCTAAAATTACGCAAAGAAACAAGTTTACACTTTCACATCGCTGACATCAGTGAGTCACACAAACACACACACACCCACAGATCCCACACACACACCTCTGCACTCTGCCACCTCTCACAACTAACCTAAGGGAGAGAGTGTTCCTTTGCACAGAACCCGGCTAATACTTGGGCCAGACGAACACAATAACCCTACTAACACAACACCCACACACAAACAGTGAGGATATTAGCTGGGGGCCAGCTGGAGATGAAGCTGTGTACGAGAGTGCGTGTGATGTTAGATGCACGTGTGTGAGAGAGAGTACAAAGACCCTAGTGTATATTAGCGTGTGTGTATGGGCAAAAGTAATTCACTAATACTATGGTCATTTACAACACTTCAAATTAATTTTATGCACTCTTTCTGTGGCCCGCAGTCAATAACGTAATAATTAGATTGGCATCTTTTGGCAGGCAAAAGATGTTGCACTTAGGACTTGTTTCCAAGGCAACAAGGTATATACAAAGTATCATTATTTACCACAGATTCATATGCTGGCAGTAAAGAAACACAGGCCATGTTACAGAATTAATGCTAATGATATCTGTTGAACTACATCCGAAATTGATCCCTTGTTCGAATTTATGCTGCCATCTCTAATAAAGTGTTTTAGATGCTATTAAGTACTATTGTATATGTGCACTGCACCTATTCACAAAAAATCACAACACCTTCATCCAGATTAGATTTTATTATTATTTTATTTAGTGATATGGAATAGGGCTTGGCCCGAATATTCAACTATTTTTCAGTTGGGTATGTGTTTGGTTTTCAATCAATTCAATTCAAATTTTTTTGTTTGCTTTTAAAGCTGTAGAAGAACAGAATCCTTCAAATAAGGAATAATAAATAATGTCTGGGATTAAACTGAAGGACACATGTTGCAGCACAGTGTCTCCATTTCAGCTCAGTGTGAGAGTCCTTACCTTGTTTTTGACGTCATTTAGAGACTATTTTCATCTGGTTTCAAAATTGCTCCTGAGTGATCCGATCCCAATTGGACAACTCTCGTTACGTCTGTTCACACCTAAAATGTGTCTTCAGTGATCACTTGTGTTCAGATACCACTCCCCCGCTCCATTTGTACATAAGCATGTACATCGTATTTGAATAGACATATTTTAATGAAAATGTGTTTTTGTTATTGTTTTGTGTGGATTCCTCTCACATAAATCATTATTACAGAAACGTAAAATGACTCATGAAAAAAATGTTGCCATGATACTAACATCCAAAACACAAGATTCTCTCTCAGTGGTTTCTGTGACATTTCAAAATAATAACAGCCAAAATACACAGAGCTATCTATAGCTCATGTGACATGTGTGTACACACTGCCAGAGGAATGTGGTCTGAGTGAACCGATCCCACTGCATCCCGGGTGCCTTCACACCTGTACTTAGAGCTTCAGCAGTCCGATAACTTGTTGCTCTGCAAAAAATAGTAACTCATCTGTTTTAACAATGTTAGACTTAAAAAAACATGCAGGCTTAAATCACCACTATGTTCTGAGCAGAGGAAGTTTGCTAGCCGCTAATTTATAGAGTCACGCTATCACCTACCAGTCTGATGTGTGTGGAGGGCTGTGGTTATACTGTAAAAGCCTGTTGTCGTTTTTGGAGATTTAATGAAGACAAACACAGTCAACGTCAGCGCATAATGCCAATGTGCTCTGGCCTGGCCTTAGCTGGCTGGCTCCTTCCTGAATCATGCTGCTCAGTAAACTGACCTGTCTACCCGCCACTACCGCCAACTACTATCTGAATATTTGCTGATTATTTGTACAGAAGCTCAAAAAATGTTACTCGTGACAGCCCTAATATGTAACAACTTGCCTGAATTTCCATTGAACTGGGTTTAAGAGCCTTCCTGTTCCGCACATAGTAGTCTCTTACCAACCCTATGATCAAGCACCTTTTGTCCATTTCCTCTTCCTCCATCATACTTCTGGTAGTCCCTATTTAGCTCATCATCTTTTCCCCCTTCCCTTCATGCTGTGTAAATCCCTACTGCCCTTGATCTATTCTTCCCCCGCTTTACTTTTCTCTCTCACCCTGTGACTGGTCAGGGGATCTAGCTCACTGTTCTCTTCATCAAAAGCTTTAATCCCCTAAAACAACAATCACTGTGTGTGCGTATGTACAGCAGGTCTATATGTGTGCGCCCACCCGCATGCAACTGCCTAGTTGTTACGTAATTTCACACTGAGCCACATTTGATTCTAAAAATGGACATGGATAAAACTTATGTGACCGAGGGCAGGGCTACTGTACAGAGGCACTGGCGCAAACATAACGTAGAAATGTACACAGAGACACTGGGGACTGTGCAAGCTGCTTAGCTCTGAGTCATGAACATCGGGAGGAAAATTGTATACGTTTCCCTTAATCGATGTTAGTATTCATGCGTAGATCATTAAAGGCTTCTAAAATACAAATTATTCTCAATGAAACTTTAAATTAAAGAAGCACCAGCTCCATTTATCCGCAGAACATCTGTATCAGCTGATATTCACCTCACTGACCACAATTGGCCTATTGGCAAATAAGATGCAGTAGCCGATATTTACGCGTTGTTTTTTTTTGCAGCAATTGGACATTAGTCTGCTAATATGCTGCTACTTCAGCTGTGGAGAAGAAGTCACTGTCTGGACATGACACTGGCATGATGTATGACGACATCTACAATGTCATGGCCACACACACACTCATGCGCTAACGTAATGCTAGCTCTGTGAGATACTTAATCTCACAGCACAGTGGATTGACAAAGATTTTACCTTGATGAAAGCAGTGTTACACTCCCAGGATAATATATTAGTATTTTATTGCATTTATTTTATGGCTTAGTGAGCTAAGTGGGCTTTTAAAGGATTTAATTTTCATGTGAAGAAGGATACAGCTAGTCTCATACAATTCTATGACTAAACTTGTGTTCATTCAAATACAGTATAATGAAGGGATGATGAACAGTTATTTTTTATGGTGAAGATGTATTTGTTTCCCTGTCACAAAAGGGGCATGAATAACATCAAAATATCATATCAAAACACCAGTATCGGGTCTGGCCTAAATGTTAATTTAAACTTCAACATTGGTCCAGAATGTCACAATCGGTGGATCCCTTCTTTAAACATGGGCTACTTCTGCAAGTACACTGTACAGTGAAATGTGAAATGTGTAACTATATGTTAATAAAAATTTGGTAGTCAGTTTTGCAAGTGATAGTGTTGTAAACAATGACTGGTAAAAATAAAAAGCAACCACAGTGAACTGTTAAAAATATCACTCTTTAA
The DNA here is from genome assembly GCF_963691815.1 of Echiichthys vipera. Classification (NCBI taxonomy): domain Eukaryota; kingdom Metazoa; phylum Chordata; class Actinopteri; order Perciformes; family Trachinidae; genus Echiichthys; species Echiichthys vipera. The sequence continues at coordinate 11,175,735 of NC_139833.1, forward strand.
CTAAGTGTAATAGTTCTCCAACATGAATAATCTACTTTTAAATTACATGCATCACAACTATTAAAATAGGTGTTTAGAAAATGTAATGTCTTGTGATGTTGTGACAGGACAAAAACAAAAACAAATCATGTCATGTCATGTTTGGGTCAAGGCACTAAAAGAGTGGAGAGCACATACTGCAAGACTCACACTCACTATACGGACGATCAAAAGCAAATATGTGATGACAAACTACTCTGTGTGTGTGTGTGTGTGTGTGTGTGTGTGTGTGTGTGTGTGTGTGTGTGTGTGTGTGTGTGTGTGTGTGTGTGTGTGTGTGTGTGTGTGTGTGTGTGTGTGTGTGTGTGTGTGACAGAGAGAGAGAGAGGATATGCTATATGATGTGCAGTGCTGATGGCCGGTATGGTCATTAAACTTTAATCACTCTGCTTTCCTATAAATACCTTTCCAATGATCCAATGCATAATTCAGTACACACACACACATACACAAACACACACACCTGGAGAGCAAGGAAAAAAGCAAGTGCCCTGGAAGAAGGAAGTCTTATGAACATTTAAGAGGAGGATGGCCAGTGGGCAAAAATAGAGTTAGATGTTTGTCCTGCTGTGAGTGCAATCCACCACACTTTATTCTGCCCATGACCACATATCTTGGAAGGAGCCCAAGGCTGTGTGGGTGTGTGTGCGTGTGTGTGTGTGTATGTGTGTATGTATGTGTGTGTAGCCATGTGTTTAAACTGCTACATGCGCCACGGCCAAATTGCACTTGATACCAGCTTGTGGTCTTGTCTGACTTTCAGCTCTAGTTTTCAGGTCGACTCATAGGACGTTGTTAACGCCAGCCACCTACTGCTGATACATTTCGACAGTGACTGACAGCTTTCTATACTCTTTGAGCCATGTTAGCAGACAACCATGTTGTATCTGGTCATCAAGTCGTGCTGACTGGTAAATCAGGGTGTCCAGTGAAAGAAAGAGAGACAGGGTAGGGTGACATGAAGCAGGAGAGAGGAGGAAAGAGGAGGAGGAGGCTAATGGAAGACGAGCTGCCACTGGGGTATTAGTCCATGGATTGGTGACACAGAAATGATAGTGAGGGAGGAGAGGATGGTGGGATGGGAGGGTCAATCGATGCTTAAAAAGGTTTTACTCCCCAACAGGGACATGTGTATCTGCGTGTGCACAAACACACAACGGGCTGTTCCAAATAAAAACACTATCTCTCTCCTACACACACACACAATTCATATGATGGCTCCATCGGGCTCAAAAGTCCGCGGAGTTTAGCGAAAGAGCAGCTTTCAACAGCAGGCTTGGGATTCCAGGTAGATTAGCAATCACTTGGTCTAATTTAAGAGACCATGAGTTTGTGTCTCCAAATCTTGAGTATTAAGGACAATGCTTTGCTTACTGTATTGGGTTTTCCAGAAGGATGAAATTAAATCAAGTAGTCACAGCTGAAAAAAAGGAGGTCCTCTTTCCACTTATCTCTTTCACACACACCTGCAAACAGCCATGCAGTAATTTTGCACTATATACTAGGGCTCGACCGATATTAGATTTTTAAGACCAATACCGATTTTAGAGGGGAGATTTCACTGATTACCGATATAGTGAATTTTTAAGTTAGAGAAATAGACCTTTTCTATGAGGATTGTGCAAATATGACTCTTAAAAAGGTACTCAGAATGCTGCTTTCCTAAAAAAAAAATTTACTGTATTGAAGAATATTTAACATTATAGACAATGTATTACGTTTTCAACCAATTCAAGAAATGAACACGGAGAAAGAGGAAATAAAAATAAAATAGACAAATAAATTAAGATCAGTAGTGTGCTGTATGTTCAGTATCAGTCAATTGCTGACCAAGCTCTGCTCGCAAACTACGCAATGACAACATTTCTAAATCATCTCAAGTTGTTTTCTGCACATGTTCTGTATAAATTAATTTTCATATCGCTGCACATTGGACCACATAAACTGATATGCCTGTGATTTGCTTATATCGGTCTGGCTATACTATGTGCTCAGGTGCTGGTTTCCTTGCCACTAAGGTGGTTTTACCTGAAATTCCTACCTGAAAGTGTACACGTATACAATGCTTAAAGGAAAACTGAATCAATTGTTTTATTAACGACTGTTTGGGACAGTTTGTTCCCAAAGACTTTTTACCTCCGACATGGCATTCCCACCTAAAGCCCTGCCTTTCAAGTGCACTTAACTTTCTCACTCACATACATCCATGTGCTGTGATGAGTTGGCTCAAAGTTCAAAATGAGCTCTGACGTACAAAGGAGAACAGGTCTGAACACGGAGGGAGAGAGAAACAAGGTACAGACCGAGAGATAGAGAGAGCGAGCCAGCACATTGAAAAACACAGGCAGAGGAAGAGGAAAGACTGGTTGAAAAGAAAACTCCAAACGTGATCGTGCATTCCTTACATGGGGTGGAGGGAAGGAGAGAGAGGTGAAGAAAAAAAGAGGGAGGAATGGGGGAAGGGAGAGGGGGGAGAGGAGGGTGACAAGAGAGAAAGTTTAACTTGGCGCCAGACAGCATTTCAATACCCAGCAGCCAACCACACAGACACTCACACAAAATATCGACACTATGCAAGTGGCACAGAAGTCCTTTTGGTGACTTCCCATCGTCCAAAATTATATTAGATATTTGCCCTCCACCCCTGCTCCCTGGGTCCAGCACAGAGGCAAATTCCCAGATAAAAATAGCCAGAGGAACTATTCAAACACTGCTGCCTTTCTGAAGGGAGTGTCTGCCGACTGCACTGGACTTAAGGGGTTAGAGAGGGGTTAGGAGCTCCACTCACCACCTCCCTGAACCAGAGGGCCTGGGACAGCGGGACAGCCCAATCGCTATTAAACTTATACACTTACAGACACACACACTAGCACTAATCAAGTTCAAATTCCTGTGTGCACACTGTAATATATTTTTTAATAAAAACAATAAACAAGAAGAAAATATGACATATTTGAAAGTTTAAAAAAATGCTCTCTCTTCTAGACTGCTTTTTCCAAGTTGCCAATATTGTACATGATTAATAACGGGTTATTGCACGTAATTAACCATGCACCCCAACAGTCTGTCTAAGGGTATGTTTAAATAAAGACACCTACCTTACATACAAGACTTTCAGAATGCAAAAAGCGTGATAGTTGATGATCCAGTCCTTTTGTTCTGATCCTGCCTGAAGCATACCTTAGCAGCCACACTTCAAGCTGATCCCTACTGTAAAGATGCCCTCAGCATAACTAGTTATTGGGGTTAATCTAAGAAGATTAGGAGTATACATTACAACAACACGCCAGGCAAGCCCTATCACTGGCAAAAACGGCCACCGCCATTGTGTACAGCAGTAGAGGATTACAAGAAACCAGTGTGTTTGTGAGTGTACCTGTATGCAACAGGCCGGCCAGGTGATTGCAGTGTGCTTTAGAGGTGGTGCAATGGGGAAGGGGTGACGAAGAGTTAGCTTCATCAATGACTGACTGACTAAGTGCCGTCATGGTCTTGGCATCCTACACCCTGATTATACTCCAGCCAGCAGAGAGGTGACACTCCAGGCTCTAACGTAAAGGACAGGTCATTATGTTGTGAGGATCAAAATAAAACCTCTCATCTGGAAGGATCAGAGGAATAGTTACCTGATCTCCACGTGTGTGTATGTGTACGAGTGCACGCGCATGTCACCAGACTCCGATCGGTTTCAATGGCGCCGCCGTTACCAAGAAGCTGTTATACATACACCCACATACAGCGACATATACACTTTGTTCACAAGTAAAACCTTTACACAACTGCCCACCTAGAAAATCCTGTCTCCTTCATATACACACTTGATATTCTTTTACAATAACATGCCATTCGGCGTCTTACTCTGAGTCACCTCTACAACAATGTAGCACTGTAAACTCCCCATATTACATTACAATACACATGCATGCGCAAACACAAACAGCTGCTAAACAGTGCAGGTCAATCCATGCCCACCAGCACACCCTACTGCATTCTCAACATGAAGTTTGATACCCATTTGAAAAGGGACCCCTATTTAGATGCCACTCGCTTAAATACTACCTACCTAACTTCTCATCTCTTATAATAATTATTTTGAATGCATTTCTTTCAAATCAGTTTTATTCACATTGTCCTTAGGGGGTATTGTATATGAATGCATGCCTTTGCAAGTCACTGAGTGTCTTCAGGAAAAGCTTGCAGAGATAGTAACTGTTGTGTTTTCCCCTCATGTGTAATGCAACACAGCCGGCAACTATTAACCTTCTAAGCAGGAATGTGGGAGGTCCAAGAATTCCAATAAAAAGCAGCAGTGTGTGTGCGACTGTGTATGTTCTTCAAAGTGTTACAGTTATCTGTCAGCAATCCGTCCTATCCAGACATGCAGACCCACCCCATTACCATCCCTGACCAGTGACCATTACGGTCAATATGGGGTCATGTTGTGGCTACAACCAATGGCATCACGGTAAAACTAGGCTTTACTCACATCACAGACGTTCACACATGGCCTCAGGACACATTTAGTTCTGCTGCTGTGTTATCAGCGTAAAAGTGAACTTTAAATGGAGCTTTAGTGTCGAACCACACAACCGTGGAGCTGATCAAACTGGTCTGTAAGGCCGATAATCTATAGGACTCAATGGCCAGATCTGAGGTTAATGTGTGGATCCCTGGGGGGGGGGGGGGGGGGGGGGGGGGGGCTAGTAGTGCTGGACAGTGGTCAGAAGCACCAAGGCCGCCATGGGTAATGCTGCCTTGTTGACTGTGGTCTCTCTGGTCTCCCTGGTCAAGGGCGGACCACAGGACTAATGGTGGGGAGGTCCATTAGTGTCGACTGGCTGAGCACATTGTTCCCTTTGGTCACATTCCTGGCTAAATGCAGACATTTCCACAACTGAGGGCCTCCTCTACCAGAAGTCATTTGTCAACTTAGCGTCACAGACGACCATATCAAAAGTTTATGAGGCAGTGTTGTGACAAGGAAAAGTGGGCCATGCAGCCTATGCAGTCGGACTGCTCAGTCTGTCTGATATAAAATCAATCTCTATAATATTGAGCGTATAGTCAATATTTTACAACTACAAACACTACATTAAAACGAATATCAAATATTATCACAGTGTATACTTTAAGCTACAAAAGAGATCAACGCACAACCTTGTCAGAAAATGTATTTTTGATTAATAGCTTTAGCAATATTCTTAACAGCTGATGTGTTTACACCAGCAGTGAAAGTGGATTCTTCGCACATAACACAATTTGCCAGATTTTTCAGATAGAAGAAATCCAGTTTTGTTATGGCACATCATCTGCTTCTGGCTTAAAGCATGCTGTCTGAGCCTGATCACAGCAGGGCACTGTCCCATAAAGCAGGCTGTAAAACTGTATTGGGATAATGGGAGGTAGTGGTTGTGCTGTGGTCAGCACTGCGAGGGAGTTTTCACAGATAAGGCTAATCGCTGCGCTTATCATCACAGTGGTTGTGTGTTGAGATTGAAAAGCATATGCTCGCAGTCGCACACATAAACCCACACAGGGAAAGGTGAAATGTTCCCTCTCAATTCCTTGCACACAAGCTACCCTTTTGTCTTCTGCCCTGCCACATCATGACGCAGGACTCTGTGTGTGTGTGCATCTAGAATAAAATAGCTCCACGGCACGTCAATCACTCTGTCGAAGCAGCACTAAACAATCATCATTAAACTACATAGTTGAATGAATGAGGGAAAAAAAGCCTAGGATGCTTACATTTACTTCCCATTTTCTTTCTCTCTCGCTCTCACTCTCTCAACACACGCATACAGAAGTGCGGTCTCTTCACTTGTCAAAAGCACCACCAAACTATGAGCTACTCCGCACCATTATGGGTACAATGAGAGGTCCCTGGCCCCACAAGTCCACACACAATCAGCCCCAAGGCCTGCCCCACTCCCACCATTGTCCCATACTCCACACACACAAACACACAATGGCCACTCCAGAGCCAGGGGTCCCACTATGCAATTCCATCACACAAAGACACACACCAGTCCTCATCCCGTCAGAGAGAGAAAAGAATGACAGAGGTGGCAGAAGAAAAAGTGTAACCCTCAGGGAGGGATGGAGGAAAACAAGAGATACACAAAGTGCAAAGTGTGTGTGGCAGGAGTGAAGATAACATATTAAGGAGGGAGAGACAGTAGGCGAGTTGTTATTGTGTATCCTTATCACTAGAGCTTAATCAATCATTAGCACAGCCTTTGAGGTACATACAAATGATATATGGCATATACCACCACCTACTCTCCGTCTGCTGACTAATGCAACCTGTTGAATACTTTGCCTCTTATCAATCCCCTAAACTACATCAAACGCAAAGAAAGACCAGATATACAGAAGTGAATAGATATACATTATATCAGATACTTCCCAACACCACAAAACCAACACTGATCTGCCAGTAACAACAGATGCAGCTTTAGCCCCGCCATTTCCTCCTCCATCATATCAATTCTGTATCTCAGCAGAAATCTGATCATCTGTTCACACTAATGAAGTGACCGTGGAAAACAAGAGTGCAAGGGAAGTGTGTGGCGATGGAGAGAAAGGAGGTAAACTCCAGATACAGGCAGCTTACCATATGGGACATAATCCTACATCACCAAAAACCCCGGGAAGGGATGATTACATCCTTTATCCTACACATATCCAGGCATTGTTTTATCCTTGTGCATTCAATAAATGTGTCCACTCTAGGCTAAATGATGAGATCTAGGCTACACAAGGTGCTGTTACAAGATCAGATTTGTTGTTAGATAATCCCTCCCAGACAGAGTTACTATGTTTGCCAACTAGTGCTGAAAGGATTAATCAATGAGTTACTCAACAGAGAATTCGTCCGATTTAATTTGATAACTGATATTGAATGATGGAAGTTAAATGTTTATAGGAGCAAGGAGCGGTTTGCGTTTCTATGTTTCAAATAACTGGAAAATGACAACTATTCTTTTAAGGGTTAAGTGCTTGTTCCAACTTCTTAAATGTGAAGATGAGCCGTTTTCATTCTCTTACATTGTAAAGAAGAGGTTTCACTGTTTTCTGTTTCTTTTAACCCTAAGGTGACAGTTTAAAACTCAGATATATCCAGTTTACTTTAATCAGAATCAGAAATACTTTGTACTATACTTTTTGTTATAAAAATACTGATTATTAAAGTATTATTTCTGATTCTGATTAAAGTACACGGCTATACCTTATATCTTATATTAAACTGTCACCTTAGGATCAAAAAAATCTTGAAAGTGAGGTTTCACTGTTTTCTGACTTTTTTTTGTGGTCCTAACAATTAATTTAAAAAGTAATGAGATTGGTTGCAGCCCTAATCCTTATAAATTAAGAATTTTGAGACACTATGAATGAATTAAAAAATGATAATCAAATTAAAAGTTAGAGGCACAACAAAGTAAAATGGTAAATAAGACTGGTTGGATGCCAGAGCACACTTTACACCAAATAGACTAAAGTAGAGCCACTTAATGTTCTTTACCCCTACTTAATGGAGGACAAACACAACCAGCCTACTACATAAACACACACACCAACCGCATACATCAAACCCATAACCTAAGCACAATCAATGTTTAGTACCTTCCCAGAAGGGCTTAAGCTATCTGCTGCCACACACGCACTAAGTTCCTTGTAATAAAGGGCTACTTGTGGTGGGATGTGGTGTGATGTCATGGCAGCCTCCTCGGGGCTGCTGCGAGGAGAGGGTGTGTGTGTGCAGGAATGTGGAGGGTTGAGGGGCTGAGGCTGGGTGCAGCGGGAGTCAGGAAGGGACAGGGTGGGGGAAGGGAGGGGAACGTCCCAAGTGGAAAAGGGTCCCACACAGTTTGTCAGTCACACACACACACACACACACAAGGGCCTATGCCAAATGCTTACCAGTAACTACTTAGGAAGTCATCACATTGTTTCCACATCAACTTATAAGAAATGTAGATTTTGTTTTGCGAGGAAAGTCATAGACAATAAATGATTGTTGTAAACGATTGCTTTGCTTAACGTCTGCTTAATTATGTCAACTGATACAAATCAAAATAATGTAGTTTTGTTCCTAAAAGTAACCAGTATAATACTGAAACTCAGAAACAATAAACTTGAATAGCTGGCACAGATAATAGTACTTCCACTTCCTCCTTTCTATAGAGAAAATGTGCCCTGGTTTCAAGAGAAGGGAGCAAGAACAAACTTATGCAAGCATTTCAGGAATTAGACATTAAGCAGCACACGGACCTCAGCTGACTACTGGAAACCCCCCCTGCTGCTCGCACTTCAATATGCTGACAGGCCATTTAGCTGACAAATGTATGCTCAGTTACTGGGTTAATATCAGCTTGGTCCGTGTATACCTGTCGAGATCCAATCACCTCAACACCACCACCACCAGGAAGAGATGAGTCTTAAACTAACTTATAAACACGTCCACGTCTCTTTCTCACTCAGTCAGCACAACACACACTCATATACGCTGCTTGTAGGCTTTTCAGTCTGTTCTCTGAAAAGGTGGCGGATGGCGAAATTAAGTTGTCAGGGTGACACAGAGGATGTCGCTGTACAGTTACTTTAACCACTTCCTCTTGAACCTGAGTACAGTACAACAATCTGCACCAGATATCAGTATCTTATCTAAAGCTAAACCACGGGGCTATTTATTGCACCGATCCTAACTAAAAATCAACAGGTTCTTTTTGTAATATTGGAAGCGGATGTCGTTACCTGTGTGGGCTTGTTTCATCAATCAGTAATGCACATACAACAACCACGGTAAGTAAACAAAAAAAGACAATGGTGAGATAGAAACTCAGAGCAGCACGAGTCACGCACACTTACCATTATCTCCAGGTGTTTTCATGGTTCTGCTTTAGCTTACTGAAAGTTTGCTAGACGGTGAATTCCTCAGAAGTTGCTTTGTGGAAAAAGAAAAGAAAAAGAAAAGTCTCTCGGCCCTCTTCCTCCCCCTCTAGTTCCCAGTGTGGAAAACTAGGTGAAGATACACGAGCAAACTTTTGTAGCTGCTGCTTCAGCGGCTCTCTCTCTCTCCGTGTGTTCTCAAACCGCCGCCGCGCGTTCTCGGGCCGTTTCCCCCGGCTCAACCGTCCAAACCGACCGACGGACTCGCCTTTTCCACCGGTTTAAAAACCTCGCCGTTGGTTGTTTCCTCGCTTCTCGTCACCGTAAAGTAGCAGCGTTGAAATCTGCTCAAAAGTTGCGGCGGAAAAACGGGGCCAACCGTCCCGACTCGAGCCTTTCTCTCTCTTTTTAACAAGTTCTCTCGCTAACTGTCCGGTGGCTGTTTACTCCGTCTCAACCGCATCTTCGTCGCTGTTTGACATCTCTCCGCCGCAAAGCTGTTGTTCTTTGAAGGGAAATTAATGTTGGATAGCGACCTCTCTTTCTTTACAGACTTTTTTTTTTAAGTCCTCCACTCTCTCTCTCTCTCTCTCAAACACCATTCAGTGCTACTCTCTCCTCCCCCCCGTGCGTCTCTCTCCGTCCTCGGGGTGTCGTGTTTCGCTCGCTCTGCTCTGGAGCGGGGCCCGCCCACACTGACGGAGAGCAGGAGGAGGGGGGGCTAACGTGGCGAGTCACGCCCACTCACCACGAGCCGGGGCCTGGCTGGGCTGGCGTCACTGCAGCGAGCGGCGTTGCCGGGGAAACCGCCACAGCGCGCTGCCGTGGTGACATCACATCCGAGTCCCGGCGATTTGAGATAGAGCGGCTCACGGTGTCCATTTACGTCAATCAGGGGTTACGGTTCTCATTAAGACCCTTACATATAATAATATATAATTACACTTATTAAAATGGATAATTAGATATGAAAGCGTCAGTTAGTGATTAACACTGCACACAGGAAATTGAAACTCTGTATGTGTTACTGTATATCTGATCAATTAAAATTATTTTTTTTTTTAGATAATAATAATAAAAAAAATCCCCCTGGGATTATTAAAGTATTTCTGATTCTGAATTTGGACCACTGGTTTTCAAACTGGGGTTCTTGTACCACTGGTTGTACTCGAAGGAATATCCAAAATAAAAGAAAGGAAACATTAATTACTAAATTAATATAATACTAAGAAAATAGTTATATTTTTAAGATCCGGGAAATGTAATTTTAAACAAGTTTTGCATTTCCTGTCATATTTTTCAGAGCTAAACTGTGATGGCAAGAGAGTAAGCAGAGGTAAAATGATTGGTTTGAAAACACTGACATGTCAGTTCTGATGTGACAACTGTCAACAATAAATAATCTTCTGATTAAACCTTCCTGTCCGTAGCTGAATAGTGAAGGTCTATGCTGCTGTATTTTAACATTTGTCTTAGTGGTGGTACTTGAGAGAGCCTGATATTTTCTGAGGTGGTACGTCAGGTACAAAGTTTGAGAACCACTGATTTAGACCTTTTAGTATGACATTTTTCGGTGGAGAACTTGTTTATTTCAGAAGAATAGCTTGCTACTAAAAGCAAAACATGTTTTCCTCCACACAACTATACATTTTGTATATTGTTATGTGGATGTTTGACTTTCACTGTGCATAATCATGTGTACAGACACTAAAAAGCTTGTTTCACCTTCATCTGCTGAAGGTGGAAAGTTTCTGCTCACCTTAAATCTAAGTTCAACACCTAAACAAGCCTATAAAAATATAATAATAACTTTAACTATATAGCACCTTTAATTTTTATTGCACCTTATATCATTATATGTTTACTTGGCACTACAATTAGACTGCTTATTTATATCTTTTTATGTCTTTTTTTATATTGCATTTTATATTGCTGTTTTGATGTGTCTGTGTGTCTACAGTGCAAAGACAAAATCACATAGCAATCCATACATATATACACATCAACAAGGTGAGATGGGTGCTTTTACAAACAGTAAAAACGACAAATGAACAACAAGAAAGAATAAATTAACAGATGAAAATGAAAAAGGACAACACAAAGACCATAAAATTAAATGAAAAGCCATCAATTATGCAACAGATGAGAGCTTGAAACCTCTATAACGCTGAGTAAACCTTTCTGCATCTAGCTGTTAAACCTTTGAAATGAAACAAATTTGCTTTTTTGTTGATTTTCCAACCAAGGAAAAGTAGGAGATGTGAAATTCTGCATCTCAAGCTTCTCAGAGCTGGATCATTTCTGCTTTCCTTAGTTTCATATTATAGGCTAATTCATTTTGTTCAAACATCATCAAAGGGGATCTGTGAGATGAATATCCGTACAAAATGTCAGCGCTGTAGTCAAGACCAACTTAATCGAGTCAAGTCCCGGACCAGGTCTAGCTCAAGTCAGGATAGAGGCCAGAGCAAATCGAGTCCTGTTCAAGATAAGCAATAGTGTCTTTCCGATGCTAATATTTGATTAAGCCGCTAGGATATATCTCAAAACAACATTGATCGATCCTGTAACATCAAACTGATAAATGCATATAATTAAATGTGCTGAACAACTGATCCTGAATCAGCAGCCGGGAACAACTGGACCAGTCCAGAACAGGCAACCAAGTGCAAGACATCAGAAAAATGGACTCAAGAAGACTGAGTCCGGACTGAAGTACTACAGCCCTGACAAATGTAGTGTCAATTCATTAATCTTGCGATATTCCATAAGTGGAAAACTTTGACCTGCTGGTGGCACTAGAGGAAAAGTCAGAGGATCACCAAAGTCACTGGGATTAATCCAATGATTACCAGGTATGAAAAAACTGGCAGTCCATTCAATAGTTCAGATATGTCAGACTGCACCAAAGTGGTAAACTCATCAATATTGCGATGGCAACCTACACCGGATGGCAGCTGACATTAGGACACAGGCTTTTGAACTTGTTTTCCAGACACAAGTATAACCATAATCTTATTTTAAGTCATTTTATTTCCCTAAATAGACAAAAGAATACTCATATCTAAAAAATGTTCACTTAAGTGCAATTTTTGAAGTGTTAGGGACTCTTTTTCTAGCGTTTCACAAAGTATATCATTATATTGTTAATTATAGCCTACCATAAGTGCTTTGTCTTCCTGAGAATATTCATTTTGTCATTTGTATTTCATATATTTACTTGTAATATGTACCAGTTATTTGAAAAAGTCCTGTGTAATTCATTCCCTGCACGTGTTTCCTTGTATCCAGTAAGTAGTTCATTGGTACCCCATAATATATAAACTGTTTGCTGGATGTCATCTAAAGCATTACCTGTAATTGCAAATGCATAAACTGTACAATTAAATGTACTTTTTTATTTTCTCCAAAGTCACCACTGTTTTTGATTTTGTCACCCACAGCAGCTTTTACCATTATCTGAATTTCTACTGAAATACGTAGATCAAACCAATGTAGACCAAGCACTTTTTCGCATGAAAACAACCAAATAATTAAAAAAAGAAGCTTGTGGTTAATTTGAATGTGAACCTGCATCCTGTTCTGATGCCAGTTTCTCATGTAGCAGTAACTCCCCTTTCCTCTTTTCTTTAAACAGGTGCAGCCAACTGTATCTGGCCTTTAACTCACAATCAAACACACATGTGTACAATGACCCAGAGTGCGCATTAGCATTATGCTGGATGTAAGCGTGTGCACATCAAGAGCTTCAGAGCGCAGAAACATCCGGTCATACTGTAACTCTTTCACTTGATCAGATGTTCAACATGGCTTGTTTGATTGTGAAGACCGGTGTCACGCCCAGACTGGTTTCCTGCCACCTCGATCCCCCTGACCTTCTGCTTCGTCGTGTGATGCTGATAGGAAGCTGTCACGTGTTATCGATAAGTGCATGAGTGGGTGAGGCGTCATACATGGGAGGTGAAGTGCAGCTCCTCTTTTGCCTCCTTATTGGCAGCTGGTGCAGTGGATGGAGGCTTCGTGTGTGTGTGTGTGTGTGTGTGTGAGTGTGTGTGTGTGTGTGTGTGTATTTCTGCTTTTGTTTTCGACGCGTTGTGACATCAGGGGTACACACCACTGCCCTGCCTTGTCAACAGGATAAGACAGTGGTAGTAAAACAAAGTCAACAAAGTACCCTGACAACAGCAATGTCCGACGTTGTGATTTACAGACAGGATTTCTCCTCTCTTTGCTGGCCATTCTCCGACAAGCTCAGGAAACCCACTCTGCTCGGCCTGATAAGAAACTGGGCCTAAAGAGAGTAAAAAAAAAACCTTTTCATTCAGGAAACAGCTATCCTGTCCTGTCTTCTTCATCGGAGCAGGAAAACCATGTGGCATTTTCTCACGCAATCAGCTGAGAACGAGAGAGTTGCACTATTCCCTTGTTTCTCTGTTTGTTGCTGTGGCATGCATCTACCGCATAACTATGATTTTACCCATTTCCTGATGTTTTTGGTTGAGGTGAAGAGCTCTCCAGCATCCCCCAGGCTCTTCACATGGAGGGAGAGATGAGAGAGAAGAAATCAAAGAGAGGACAAGAGGATGAAGCTCCACAGGGAGGATAAAAAACACCTGACAGTCAAATAAGAGTGATTTAGCGATTAAGTGCAGGGAGGACAAACGGCGTCTCCTCTGTGATATTTCAGTGTGTGTTTATACGTGTGCCTGCTTGTGACTTGTGTGAGCACGCTCTATTGTAACTCAAGCACAGGCGATGACATTTACAGACAAATCTACGGCACAGAACATTCTGAACACTGATAAACACAGTGCTTCACTCAGCACCCTCCCTCTGCCTTTCTCCTCCTCCTCGTCCTCCTCCTCTTCCTCCTCCCTCACTCTGGCTGTTTATTCACCTCTCCTGTTTTCTCTCCCCCATTCCCTCTTTACTTCACTGCTGCTCTGTCCATTTGCGGTCCTGTCGTCTTTTACCACTCATCCATCCATACGTCCGTCCACCCTCCCTCACTCTCGCGCCTCTTCTGTTCCTCCTACCGCTCCATCCTCTGCCACCTCTCCATGCATGTATCTCTTTTCCCTCCCTCACACTCATCATTCATTCTCTCTCCTCAAGTCATTATTATTTTCAAGGTTGGCGGACTCATGAGTTGAATGTGTGAAAAGTAAATCTGTGTCATTTTCCACTTTCATCTTTTTTGGATGCGTGTGTGCACTGCAGACGAAGTTTTACATACTCCGTATTTTTTTAATTTTCCTGTTGAATCTCAATTATTGTGCTAATTCTAAATACCCTAGTTTGAATAAAGAGACTTTTTGTGATTTTTTATTTTAATTGGAAAATGTCCGTTTATTGAACATCTTGTTCGATATAATTGGGCACATGCAAAAGACAAAATACATCCTCAAGTTAAGGCCACTGCTGCCTGGTGTTGTATTAGTGCATTTTTTAACAGATGGTGGACCTATGCAGTGCACCTGCTTTCAATAAAGTTCAAATAAAGTGCTTTCCAATTAAAGATGTGTGTGTTTTGTATTGTAAAAACAACAACAAAACATACCAAGTAACCTAGCAGTTATCATGGCAGTCTCAACTCAGAGCAGAGTTTATTTCAGGAATAACAGTCTGACATTTTATGTTAAAAGCCAGCCGGATTTTACCAAATAGCATAGGAATAACATGGCAATTTGTCATCATTATGCATTTTTTGTCTTTGCTCGTTATTTAATGCCATCAGGTCTCTATTGACTTATATTGGGTTGTAGTACATAGAGCGCAAAAGTCTAAATGGGCCGAACGAAGGGGTGGATGGATGGGTCAAACAAACACAAAAGTCCGGGTTGACTTATTAATGTTGACTACTCAACTTACAAACTTAATTTAATGTTAGTCATGTTTAAAACTGGCATGCAAAAAGATTAAAATGTGAAATGTGCTTTAAAGTGGTGTACTATTTATATGCCCTCCCATGAGATCCTGTTGTAAAAACAGTATAAACTTTCATGTTTGGTAGTATTGTCTTTGATACACTCATGCCAATAAAGCATATTAAATTGAGAATAACTAGGGTTCCTAGAGACCTAATGTGATTGTACGTAGGACTGGGCGGTAGAGCCAAAATCTGTAACCCCAATATAGCTAATTTCATACCTTGATAACAATAATCTATATATCTATATATCTAATATATTGTTTTCTGATAATTCAATAAATAAATTGTCTATATGAAATCCACATGGTAAAGCCCTTTTTTTGTAAACTCCTGTGTAGATGAAATGCTTGACAAATAAAAAGTTTTTTCATTTTATTAAGAACTTTGGTGCAAAATGAAACGTGCAAGGACCGAAAAGCACGGACCAAATGACTTAAATAATTGCTGTAACACAGTTCGGTTGCTGCTTTTTCAACATCGCGATGATCAGATTGGTTTGATATTTGATATCGGATGAAGAAGATACATTTCCCCTATTTGCAATGTAGTCACATGTATTTTGCCATTAAATTAGACCCCGCTCTTGGTGAGTGAACATGATGATGTGTTTGACAAACAGAGTGTATCACAGAAGAGCCTTGTCCTATTGGTTCCACATCAAATGTAACTCCCTCAATCTCCCATCCCGCCCTTTTTCATCCCCTCCGAGCTTTATGTGACTCTGTCCGTTCCTAATCAGAATGACAGACAGACGCTCCGCAGAGAAAGACGGAGAGAATGAAAGGGAGAGCGGAGATTTTGTCACTGGAGTGTTTGTGTGTATATGAATGCTCGCAGTCGGGTGGGTGTGGTAACATCCCCAGATATCTTCCCTATAGTTTGAAATCCCTTACCCAACCCCCATCCTCTCCACTATTTATCATATGTGAGCTAAGGGATGTGTCATCCCAATCAAGAATGGACGACCTGACTGAGATCTGCGCAAAAGAATTACAACAAGTTAGTGTACACTGGTTCAGGAAGGTCAAAAAAGAAATAATGTTTTCAGTGGTGCAACTGCATAGCATGTCATCCAGTCAGCAGTAATAAACACACGGTTTCTTCTGGTCTGTGCCTCTACAACACAGATGGCTCGAGTCAGTGTAATTACCGTGGACAATGGGTGTGGTAGCCCACTAACCAGTGCCACCACAGGCAGTGCAGACCCACAAACACACACACACACACACACACACACACACACACACACACACACACACACACACACACACACACTCACACACACACACACTGCAATGCAATACACACAGAACACGGTTTCAGCAACCGGTGGAAACCAGGCAGGATTATAATTCCTGGACGGGGCGTCAAACAACCAACAGAGGTGTAATAGGTACATAGGGTTTATGATGATTCATACCACTGGTGACGTGAACAAATGCACACACACACACACACACACACAAACACACACACACACACACACACACAAATGCATGTGCACGTCCTTAACTCCCCTGCTTTGGCTTTCTTTTTTAATTCACCTATTCTTTGTAAGTGCTACAATTATCTTTGACTTTCAGCAAGTGATCTTACATAATCACATTCAGATGGTATTGTATGAAAGGCCTGCAAAGTTAAACCCTTATTCAGCTTTAATTCTTCATGTGGAGAAGAACCTTGACTGAGGAGAAAAAGGTTTCTCTTCTTGTGTGACGGTGAAAGGAGAAGGGAAGATGGGTCGCTAGACTAAAAGGCGTGTAGGGTGAGAGTACCGGATGAAAGAAAAAGCCGGCAGCTGAGGGTACAACAAGTGCAGCAGGGTGGCGGTTAATGCCCACCCTCCCCCTCAAACCCACACACTCACTAACTCACCCTCCAACCTCACCCCTTTGAAATGGCAACAGCAAAAGAAAAAGGAAAGAGAGAGGAAGAGAGGAAAGGAGAGCAAAGCTGAGGAGAATAAGGAGTGGGAGAGAGGGAGAGAGAGAGAGAGAAAGAGAGAGAGAGAGGGAATGAGAGAGTCAATGGGTTCTTTGTCATCAAAGAACTTGTTTATTTTCAAGCTTGCCAGTCCAACCGTCGCGAGACACAGCCAGATATCACTCTCTCTGTCTTTCTGAATAACTTTTTCGCTCTCCTTACCCTATAAAGTTTCAACACTTTCAAAATGACGGGGAAACAATTTGTAATGTCAATCAGTATTTTCTTCTCTTCTCTAAGAACAACTATTTGAAAAACAACAACAACAACAACTGTCCAAGTCCAACGGTCTAGTTGAGACCCGGGGCCCGTACACAGTTATCCTCTGTCCACATTCTCCCTCCCTCTCTCCCTCTCCCTCCCTCTCATCCCCAGCTGGTATTCGCACATGAGTAATGGGATTACCACAGCGAGTGGTGAGGGTGGTGGAGGAGGGAAGGAAAGGGGTGTGGAGGGTGACGTTGGAGGACAAGTGGGACAGAGGAAACGGGGGGATCGTCGGGAAGGCCGAAATGAAGAAAACAAATGTGGTGAAGGGCTTGATGGTGATAAACTAGGACATTTTTGCACACACATGTATAAGCTTCTGACTTCTTAACGGTCACTCCAGATTTGCACCGACTGATTTCTCAGGTTCAGGGCCACTTAAAGAAACTGATCATGACTTACTATTTTCATCCACGAGGCCCTTGACAGAAAAACCACACTCTCTTTCTGTTGGATTGCCATGGCAATGAGGGAGCTATTCAAGAACAAAAAGCTCCTTTTGCGGTGGGTAAAGTATGGAAAAAAGCAAGCGGCCAGTGCCCATATGAAAGCGGGGTGGTGGGAGTTGGAAAGAGAGGGTAATGTGAGAGCGGGTGGAAGGCACAGAGAATGTGTGTTATATTAAACCAATGTCTGGCAGGGTGTCAAGCCTGTAATATATACAGAGAGCGAGGGGAGAGAGAAGGGGAGAAGGAGCAAAGGAAGAGAGATCAGTTAATTTAGCTCCAGGGACGTGACATTGATGGACGGGGGCCGTGGGGGAGGACTGAGGAGAGGGAAAGGAAGAATGTAACCTGTTTAGATGAGAGAGGGGCGGGGGGTATAGAAGAACGTGAGCAAGGCAGGAAGAGTGTTGAGGAAGGTGCAAGTGTCAGGCTTGGAGAGGAGAGAGAAAGGTATGCCTGGCCGTGTGACAGTAGCTATATTGAGCACAGCGTGTGTGTTGACACTGTCTCCTGTATCTCACTGAGGAACAAACTCTTCCTATTGGCACAGTACAGAGCTTCCTCTTCCCCTCTGGTACTCTGCTCTACCTCTCAGTGACCAAAGTGCACGCTCTGTTCCTCCCACCCATCTCCTCTGTTTTCTTTTCTTATCTTTGATTTAAATATATTCTCAGCCTCGCGCTACATCTGTCTTACTGTCACCTGTTTCCAGTCCGTCACGTTTGCTTTCGTCTCACCGCACATTTCTCTCTTTGTCCTCTTTTGGTGTATTCTTTATTCAGTTTTGTTTTATTTGCATGAATGAGAGGCAGCAATGAGTTACAATTGAGCACTCAATAGAGGCCAGACGTTGGCCAAGGCCGGTGATTTCTTTGCTATTACCTTTACAGAAAATAAGACGAGTGCTTAAACAACTATAGTTGACTGATTTGTTGATCAACAGATAATGACTTGATAATCACTTGTTCTTTTTTCAGTGTTTAAGGTGGCAACGGTCAATATTCTTATATTGGATCACATGTAGCCTGTATTTGAGAGGTGGCCACTTGCAGTACTCAACACACAGATAGTTATCACCTGACTCTGTTGCTCCCCACAACTCTACACAGATTTAAAGCAACTTCAAGGTCCCTGTTTTGGTTCACTCTCACGGCTCTCATCACTATTGTTCCACTCAAACAGAGCACCAAACAGCACACAAAGTTAGCAAGTATCTGGTGAATATACAAAGAGCATTTAGCAGCTAAAAAGACAGATATTTCCCATAGAAGCTGGTGGAGACCAAAAACAGAGCTAGACGGAGAGTTAATATTCACCAGGTGGTCAAAAACACGACTCCAAATTACAGACAATGTTGCTCCGTATCAGGTGGCTGTATAAATGGGCGAATGTTTGCGAACATGTTTGCCAGATAAACCTAGATAAACCTTGCCCCCAAGCAGCTGAAATATTTGTTTCTGTAGATTCAAAGAGGATCTTCTGTATTTTTAATACTATATTCGCCTGTTCTTGTGTCTAATGGGCACAACAATTTTTGAAATTGGTCGGGTATTGAGCGAAAGAAAGAGGCTGTCATGTAATCCTGTAGGGCAAACGTGCACCATCAGTACTAATCTACTTACTATCTACTAAAAGTGCTTGTATTTTTTTCCCTGAGATTGTTTTGTCTGACATTATGGAAAGTACCCTCCAGAGAAATAAAACCTTCTTCTTTACCTTTTGCTTGATCCTTGTCTAATTATTATTGTGTACAACCAAGGAGCAGTTGTGTTCTTAAATCTCATGCGGCTTCTTACGCATTGTCGAAATCTGCTAAATAGTCTTCCATGACATAGAAACTCTTTTAGATTGTATTTTATATTTATATGGTGCCTTTTACCAGGAGTTTTAGTATTTAACCCTATGCCGTGGTGAACAGGTGGATTTTGAGACATTTTATGAATATGTCCAGGGTGGGGGGGTTTGTAGGTGAGGAGGAGGATTTTGTAGGAGATGTGGGACTAGACCGGGGGCCAGTGGAGGTGGATGAGGGTGAGGGTGATGTGGTGCCAGGGCTTGGTGTGGGTGAGAACACTGGCAGCTGAGTTCTGAACATACTGGAGCCTGTCCAGGGTTTTCCTAGGTACCCCGAACAGGACTCCATTACAAATAACACTGAGCTACGATTTCTGTACTCCAACACAACAGACTCTTCCAGACACTCCTCTCACAAACTCTCACTCATGTTTCGGCCAGTTCTCATTGTCAGGGCTCAAAGGTCAAATACCGCCGCTCTGTCATGACCGCGGTGATATTAGACGCTCTGGGTGGTGCATTGGTCAAACAAACACCAGGAGACTGCAGTTTCTGTTCACGTCCCTTGGGTCACCGTAGTTAAAGCAGTTGTAACTTACAAACGTTCTTATTTAAACACAAACACAATATTTTCCTAACCATAACCCAGTGGTTTCGTTGCCTTAACCTAACCATGTAGTATTATGTGAGCTTGCGAGAACACGTTCCCCGGGAATCTTGTTCTACTTTGAAAAATGGAAGTCAGGCCAGATGGTGACGCTGGACAAAAAGTCAGACGAATATAGCTTCATTCTTAAATCTGCTCAGCGAATGTCATGCCAGTTTCCCCGTCCGTTTCAAAGTCATGAGCAGACGGAGGGAGGTGATCACAGCCTTCACTGGTGTGGAGATGATATGATTCAATTGTAGCAATAACAACAGACAGATCTTCAAATGACTTAGTGAAAAATAAATAAGAACAAAATAGTTTATTTGAAATTCCTCACCTTTAAGCCCATACAGTACAAATATTACTGACTCTGTTTCCCGCTCTCATCCATATGTGTCACAGCACATCCAGAATTAGATTAGGTTCCTGAATCACTCCCTGTCTTGTAGGCATGTACTGTATGTGCAGAAGAGGTCAGATCCAGTAACAGCCTTAGCTTCTCTCCCCTCTCTCTCATCCTCAATTAGTCATCCTCACACTGGGCTAAGTCTGGGTCACTCACCCCTCCTCAGATCGGATCACCCAGAGGTGCTTGGCCACCAGCCACCGAATACCCTCCACCCAACAAAATAACACGCGCTCATCACATACAGAGAATAGCCCTGAGCCCTGGACAGATGCCCCTGCAGCCACATAACACCATGAGGCTTGTTTCAAACATGAGTTCACATGTTTAAGTGGGGGTGGGATGCAACGGCAGATGGCATTCAGCGGTACATTCATTTGTTGCACTCCAAGTGACATTTGGGGATATTTTTTAAAGTTGAAAAACAACATTTTAACTAAAACAAGAAATACTTAGCAGTCACACCAGCTCGTAAACAAACACAAACACACACACTACCTCCTCTGTCACCCAGAGGACGATCTGGCAGAATCCGGCAGAATTTGTCTCCTTGGTCGTCTAACCCTACCCCCCTCCCATCATCATCAGCTGGGCATGGAGACAGCAGGCCTGTAGGTGGTTCAGCTATGTGTCATACATTACATGCCAGTGCAGGGGAGGAGGACTGACACAGAGCATGTGTTACACTTGCTCAGTTTGATGTGCTCTGCCCTCGCACAGGCACCACAGTGGGTGGCATAGAAATGTGTCATAATCACCATGATCCTTTGCTTTGTCGGATTTCTCCTCACATGTGCGTGGCCTGTGTGTTTGTGTGATTGTTTTTGCGTTGCTATACTGAAGGTCCCTTTGTGGAGGTGCCGCGCAGTGGGCTCATTCACAGTGTGGGAGCTGCTCTTACACAGTGGCTCTGATTCATTTTTTTCTGACCTGTGCGTGCTATTATGTATTGTGTCAGTTTGTTCAAAACCTTGCATGTTCTCTAATTATTATTTAGGATACTGTATTGTGTGTACAGTATATGTTCAGTACAAATTATAGACAATAGACTAATCAACATTTTGAGAAGAACGAAAGATACTTTGTAGGTTCACCTCACTATTTTATTTTTTCCAGGGCTTTTAACCACATCTCATGTCTTCGTCAGTGGATGGAGACCATGAATGACTAACAATCAGCAGCATAAACACAAACATGTGAGCTGCAAACAAGGTCGTTTATAACTCTTTCTATTATGAATTTTAACCCATGGAATTTCTACAATACATAAACCTGTAAGGTCATCCCAATGTAAAATCTATGAGCCATGTGGGATCTGCTGGGCCTAACTACAAGACTGTATTTGCTGGAGAAAGATTTCTTTGACCAAACTTCTGTTTCCAAACTCAAGAATGATCTTTCACAAGTAATCTTTCTAGTTGTTGTTGCTGTCTAATATGTTGGCCACATTGTCAGGTGGTATTAGGCTCACATGATTGATTTTGCTTCTTTGTTTTGGGCTGGCTGGTGGTGTGTGGGTCATATCAGTTAACTCAGAGACCCAGGTATCAGGTGCTCGTACATAACAGCATTAAGTGTCAACTTTGCTGGACTGAGAGAGAGTCAACAACAGTTTGCAGAAAGTTTCAAGAGACGGAGACATGTTGGCCTTTCCTCATTTGCATAAAGTGGAGGTCTAGGCTGTTTTATGCCATTCAGGGGTGTCCAGTGTAACTTCTCGAAACTCCTAAAAAACCTTTAAAATATCTTCAGGAAAGATTTCAGTGAACTATTTTAATATAGAAGAACGTTTCCCAATGAGCCACAAGTGAGAGCATTTGTCCAATGAGCACGGTTATATGAGGGTGTTTTCTTTGTCAGTGGTCATTGCTAGTGGCAAGCCCATAAAACACCCAGTGCTGGGAAACAGGGGGACCAATTGCTTCCAAAAACACCCTTTGGACACATATCATAAGATGTGACAGATGGGTCCTGGACTTACCTGGGTGAATGCAACCTTTTCTGTCACTGAGACGTCACAGCTCTTTCACTCTGCGACCAGCTCACTCGTCCAGAGCGACGTTTATGGACACCCCTCAGGTGCAGCTTCTGTCGTTCTGGTTGACCAGCCTGCTCTCTGGTGTGGATGTTCAGTTTAAATGGTGTATATACTGTACAGCGACCGTTTGTGGTGGTGTGTGAGAAGAAACTTTTTCAGTGTCTTTGTCTTCGGCCTGGCATCCCAAACCTCTCCACACAGATGCCTCTGAAAATGGCTAAATAGTCAATGCCCCTCCCCCAAAGTGTATAAACAATATAGTTATATCATAACCCTAGCCACTGATGTCAACTTAAGATTAACCCACTGCCAGTGCCTTCAATTTCTCTCCATATGCCATTTCTGTTTTCTTTCACAATCGAGCACAGTCATTAAACAGACGTCACACAACAATATAAAGATGTATAATGTTTATGTTCATCCAAAATGATCTCATAAAAGTGTATTGTATTGTAATAATAATAATAATAAAATACCTTTACATCTATTCTATTCAAGTTTTTGGCCATGGTACCAGCATCGCTCCATTAACCCAAGGTCCACTTATTGGTGTTAACAGGAGCTTTTCACATCTAGTAGTCTTCCTCAGTGGATGGAGTTAAGATGTTTTTTTGTCCCAACAGTTTTACAGTTGACTCTGGACACCAAACACGTTTATAGTCAAATCATCCTGAGGAGCTTCAAATCAGTGGAAAGGATAATATCCATCATCTGTACGTCTGTGAGGAAGAGAGGAGGTGTGAGTGTTATGGAGGGTTTCTCTAGGCGGTCGGAGCGCTATATGATGTGTCATTCAGGGGGCGGACGGCATCCCTGCTGGGCCCACTGTTGCTGTGTGTTCATGTGTGTGTTTCTGAGTGACGTTCAGACATCCATAAAACTGTTGTGGTGAAGGAATGGAGGAGGAGGCAAATGTACTAAACGGCTGTCACATCGTTATCTTTCCCAAAGCGCTCTGATGTTAATTTCCATGGAGTGTTGGCATCCTGCTCTTATTCAGCTTTTTGGCATTTTATTGACGAGATGAAGGCAGAGGGAACTGCAGAAAATATAAGAGAAGGTGGATAAGAGAACACAACCGCTGAACATACAACGTATTCAAAGTCTCACTGCAGTATGTTTATGTGAGGCAGATTACACCATTGTGCTAGATGCACTCTGAAGCACTAAATTGTAAACACTTAACTGAATGGATGGGAGAAAGTCGAAGGACAACATCATAAAATGAGGCTTCACCAGACAGAAAGTTCTAGGAAGTTTGGCTTGATTCTTTGTTCTTCATGTCCTTAACCACACACACACACACGCACACACACACGCACACGCACACGCACACGCACACACACATGCACACACACACACACACCTTGAAGAGACTGAGTAACAATGTCACTGGTAAGACGAGGCCAAATCTGTGTTCTCTTTCCAAAGAAAGCTGTTGGATGAGTGGAAGAAAACTATGATTTAAAAGATACAATGTAAAAGATTTTTCTGACACTAGGAGGTCTCACTTTCAAAACATAAACAAAAGATGCCCTTTTTAATGACGCTGTAAAGCACGGGTGTCAAACTGATCGATTGAGTAAGTCGAGTCAGGTGTGTTCTTGCTTGGAATGAAAACCTGCAGCCACACGGCCCTTTAGTGGATCAGTTTGACACCCATGCTGTAAAGTAATGCTGCAAATGGGAGTTGTCTGTATTGTCAACCACCATTGCTGATGAAAATCCTGTGTGGCAGAAAAATGGCACCAAAGTTATGTTCATGTTACCTTTAGTAGCGTTTATTCATGTCATGCCAATCCCATGAAATAGCTGCAGCGATTCCCACAGAATCAGATTATATTTGTGATGGTAGAGGCTGGTTAGCGAGCAACACCACATGGGTCTGGCATGCGTTGGTTCCTTCATAATGTTAGCTGATAAAGTATTTACAAACCAGATCAGGTCCAAATCAGATCCTTGGAGTCTGGATGAATTAGTTTGACGCTACCCGCTCAAGACAGTGTTTTTTCTATGTTAGCTATTTTCTCTGTGTTAGCAAGCAAGCTAAAATTAGGGTAAAATAAAGGGTTTTTGATGTACTCAATCCTAAAACAATTCATTTGTTAAAGCTGCGGTAGGCTGCACCTGCTCTGTTTTCAGGCAGAAAAAGTAGCCTGTGATGGGAGATCACAGGTCATTACAGAGAGGGGCAATGAACACAATCAAAGGTGTCAAAATCAGTATTTCAGACATGGAGAGGAAATGTTGCTAATAGTTTAGCTTTTTGCTAACTGTAGCCAGGGGATCACGACTGAATCAAGCTCATGTTTATGAAGCTAGCAAGAGCCTCAAATCTTTTTTCACTTCAAAGGGCATTACGGGCCCACAAGTTTGCAAAGAATTGCAAGTAATTTCCATAGAACTGCTGCATAATGGCATCAAAAAATCGAACGGGTTACTTTGTGAAGTGCATGCATACATTCGCTTGACAAAAAAACAACAACTATCAAAAGACATCATCATCTCTTTTCACTTTTTTATGACATGTTATATGTGAAAGTAATCACCTTTCATAAATAACTGATAGTTTTGTCAACATGTTAACATTTTAATCATTGAGTTCCCCTCAGACTCCAACCTGCATAATATTCTCAGTAAACACCTTAACACGTGCACTACAGTTTCAACAAAATACACTTATACACTTTCCATGTGTGTTTGGCCGAGGTCAGGAGGTCTACGTGTAAGGCCATAGTGGCTTAAACTGACACACACACACACACACACACAAACACACACACACACACACACACACACACACTGGTACTCAGGGAGGGAAACCAGATCTGTCTAGTGGCACTTCACCGCTGGCACTGTCTCTCACTGGCACGACTAACACACACACACACACACACACACACACACACACACACACACACACACACACACACACACACACACACACACACACACACACACACACACACACACACACACACACACACACACACACATACACACACACTGGCAGTGTTCCTGGTTAAACTGACAGCTGGCGTTCTGTCTTCCCGTACCACTGACACAGTGAGGCCTCATCCGTAGCCAAGTGCACCTTTACTGGGGTTTACTGACTCCTCACCTAACCAGATATGTTGCTCTCCAGTTACCCGCTTCATGCCGTAGTGTGGTTTTACAGTCACGGAGACTACTTTCATCTCTAAGATGATGTCAAACATTTAGTGGCACGCAGAACGTAATGATCCCCGTTAGGCCCAGAGAAAATAATTAGCTCCCTCCGATAATTACTATCAGGAGGTAACATAACATTTTGACTCGCTGTAACATAGCAACGACATTGTACGTAAGAAAATAACTCGGGATTAACTCATTTTGGAATGAGAAAGAAAATAACTATTTGAAGATCATAATGAATCAGACATGACTCAAAGTCTATTAAGTTACGGTTGATAGTTTCCAAGGTGAAGAATAGACTGTATATAAAGTATATATAATAATAAAAATAATCTATATAAAAATAAAAACTTACACATGATTGTTATTCTGGCAATTCATAGACAACAGACACATTTTTTTTATAGATTTACATATGTAAAAGTACAGAAGTACTAACAGTTAAATGTGCTTGAAGTATCAAATATGAGTGTTGTATTAATGTATTATCAATACTGATGCATTAATATGTCATCTTTATATTGAAGTTGCAGTGGGTTGAGATGAAACTCCTATTAATGATCTCATGTGCTGTTTTATAGAAACTGTTGTTGTTACTATACTAACTTTACTGCAGTAAAAAGTACAATATTTTCCGAATAAAGTGACTGAAAATGGAAATAATGCACAACTTCTTAAACTGTGTGCTTAAGTACTTGAGTAAATGTACTTAGTAACATTCCACCATTAAGTTTATATCAGTACGGGTGACAGATATCTCCAAGATGGCTACATTTTGGGAAGGAAAGAAATATTACATATCTATGCGACAACACAGCAACACAGATCTACCCGAGTCACCCTGGTGATAGGATCACATGCTCACCACCGCCATCCGTGACTCAACTCGGAGGTGGGTGTCTGAAAGCTGTCACACTTACACACTCCAGCATCCTACCTAATCATCCACCTACTGTGCCACACAGCAGGGGGGGTGCAGGAGGGATGGAGAGAGAGAGAGAGAGGGAGACAGACTGAAGGAGAGTCCGTTAGCAAGAGGGGGAGCATAATGAGCCAGAAGAGGAGGAAGAGGAGGATGTGGAAGGAGACAAAACAGTGAGACAGAGAAACAAACACTTCTGGATGAGAGGAGAAGGCCAAACATATGCAGTGCTGTTTGTTATTTAGCAGATGTCCCCTGACTCAGCTGAGAGAAAACAAATGGAGGGACAGATGAAGACGATCTGACTCCTCTTCTCCCCCCACCAACAAGTCTGCTAGGTGAGAACTTATCTGCAGGGTGTGGGGACACAGGATGAGACTTCATGAGTCTCCTCACTGGGTAATCACTGCAGCTCCAAACCAGGGAACGTTCCCAAAACATTGTCTAACATTACCTTTGACTTCTAATCATGTTTTAAAGAACATTTTACGCGTCTTTATCATTTTAAATAATGTTCCTTTAAGGTTAAACTCTCACTGGGACATCGTTTTTTTAACTGCAACATTCTGAGGATGTCTTGGAGACATGGTTACCGATCATCCAATGTCCTTTTAGAAACTTTCCCACAATGTTACAAAAGAGGAACATTCACAAAGAAACATTCTGAAAATGTTTTGTTATTTAGGACTGAGATTAAAGAACATTTCTTTTATGAAAGGTTCCTGTAATGTGATGTGGTAACCTGAGAACGTTATCCTACCTTTAAGAAGAACATTACTAGAACATTGCGTTCTCAGAACAGCATTAGTTTGAGTAAACAACCCAGCAGCAATAGTAAAAAGGAACATGTTACGTTGGGTCAAAACTATCCGATGATTTAGTCTGTGACCTAATGGTTTTCTACCCATTGGTAATTGGTGAAGTTAACCCAAGTCAGCGCTTTATTAATCTGGCTAACCGGATGGTATAAAGCCTGGGGCGCCTTCACATGCTGCA
This sequence comes from Echiichthys vipera, assembly GCF_963691815.1. Taxonomy (NCBI): domain Eukaryota; kingdom Metazoa; phylum Chordata; class Actinopteri; order Perciformes; family Trachinidae; genus Echiichthys; species Echiichthys vipera. Next base: position 11,203,273 of record NC_139833.1, read on the forward strand.
AAGCAAGTGTTCTCCTTCCCTTCTACTAACTCCACTATCTATTTCAATTATTGAATTAATGTCACCCAAGACGATTGTGATTATGTTTAAAGAAAAACAAACAACCCAGAACGGTGTTCACCCCCACCCCTCGTGCAGCCAGAGTGTACTCCAGCGATGACATGGCGCTGTGGAGGTCTGGCAACGCAAGACTGGTGCTGTTTTGACTCAAACTGTGTTCTTGACTGATCCTTGACTTTACATAATGATATAATAAATATAATAATAATAATAACTTTATTTGTTTAGCACCTTTAAAAACAGCAGTTTACAAAGTGCTTTGACATAACACAAATCCAAATACACACATAAATACAGTATAAACAAAACACATAGTAATAAATAATAATAATAATAATAATAGTAAAATCCAATAAAGTACAACGTAATCTTATTTACACATCATTGTATAGAAAAAGATAATTAAGGTGCTTGCAAGAAGAGCAATGAGATAAAAGGATAAAAAGACGGCATCACAGGAAAGAAAGTCTATAAAAATGAGTTTTAAGAAGTGATTTGAAAGAGGACACTGATTCAGCGAGCCTCATCTCCGCGGGCAGGCCGTTCCAAAGCTGAGGCGCTCTGACAGAATAGGCATCAAACCCTTTGATTTCTTAACGTTGAGTACGTAGTACAGTATGGAGGACCCCAAGTGCAATGGGAATAGTGATAACGTTAATTGATACCTCATTGGAGAGGGTTTATAAAAAAAACAACAACATTAGACCATGGAAATGCAAAAGGAAACGCATGATTAAAACCTGTATTCTTTATTACATTTGTGAATTTTCTTCTAAAACTGTCTTTTTTCCAATTGATTTTGAAATTCTGTTATTCATGTATATTCATTTATTCTTTTTAATTCTGTGTTTCGTTGGCTGTTACATTTATCCTATTTATTGATAGATTTATATATTTATATGTTAATTATTTTGTATGATTATTTTTATTGACTGTTTATATATTAATTACAAAATACCTTAATAAGTATGTCTATTTATCTACGGTTTAATTGGTTCATTTTTAAAATAACATATAACATGACACCTGTGGTCCTCTGTAGAGGGGGTCTCAGAGCAACAAGGAAACATATCAGGTCTCACAGCTCCCTCGTCTGGTTGAAAAGTGGCACAACAACTTGAGGAGCATTTCCTGTTTTGTGCGATGAGGTGAACCAAGTGAAACCAGTGGTTCAAGATGAAAATTGATACAGAGAAGAAAACAAGACAAGAGGCGGGGGAAGGGGATCATCTGTACAGTTTTTGTCTCCTGTTTTATTTGGATGAATGAAACACTTTCAGTTACAAAAATGACTTAAAATGAACAACACTGTACAATGAACAAGTAGAGTTATTTTTCTTTTTTTGTTTTTGGTTTTCAAGATAAATACACTAAAAGGCTAACTTGCTACCACAAGGGAGAAGGAGGGGGGAGACAGAGAGGGAAATGGGGATCGGGAGGGATGAAGGCGGGACAGGGGGCTGCTCACGGGATGGAAGGAACAAAGGGAGGAGTGATGGCGACACACACGCACGCACGCACACACACACACACACACACACACACACACACACACACACACACACACACATGGACACACGCACACACACACACACACACACACACACACACACATACACACACACACACACACACACACACACACACACACACACACACACACACACACACACACACACACACACACACTGACTGTTGTGACGGGGAATTAAAGCTAGCTACGAGGAAGTTGGCTTGGCAAACAGTACGTTACAGTTGACGGTACAGGTCATTTGTGGGGGCTTGTTGTTGTCCAGAGAACAAGAAATCTTTTTTATCTTTTTTTTTTTTTTTTGCAAATTGCTGCAGAAAACCACACCCATCCCACTTCACAGTAATCCCCACCCAGTCACGTGCGCACACACATGCTTACAGGTGTGGAAACGTTATAAACTGAAGCCCTCCCCCCTCTTTAACAGCTAACAACAAGAAACCTCTTCCAGAGAAAACTCTTAAACTTCCCCTCGTCAATGTTTGACAATTCACTCTTTCTTTCTCTCTCTCTCTCTCACACACACACATACAAACACGCACATGCACACACAGAGACAAACATCCAGGGGTAAAGGTCAGACAGGTAGACGTTAGGGCCAAACATTGGGTTAAATCAAATGAAAGAGGGGGGAGGGTGGGGGTGAGAGAGGGCTGATGGGAGGTAAGCAGTACTCTCCGGGCAGCACGGGCAGAAAGGACAAGAACTTAAGAAGGATCAGAACAGCTACAAAGATACCAAGAGAAACTTCATTATCATCATCATCATCATCATCACCATCATCATCGTCGTCATCATCATGATCATCATAATTATGAGAAGATTCTTTTTCCAATGACAAATACTTAAAAATATACATTTCATCATCTTAATTATCATCATCATCATTATTATTATTATTATTATTATTCCCCTTTGGATAGCTGACGTTAACGCTTTAATGACCGGCTCGCTAGGTGACGGAGGAGTTCAAGGAGAGCAAAGCGGGAAAGGGACGGATGGAAAGAAAGAAGTGAAGGAGGCAGCGGAGGCGTCGTGTTAAAGGAAAGGTCAAGTTAGAGCTCTTTGGTTTTATTCTTTAACGTCTGACTCGCTTTGCTGTGTTGCTGGAGAAACCTTTGGACTAAAGCTGTATTGTAGAAGAGAGAGAGAGAAGAAAGGGATGGAAGAGAGGAAGAGTATAGGTGGAGGAAGAGGAAGCAGCAGCTTGTTTGTTGTTTTCTTTGCTCTTCTTGTCGTGTCTCTCCTTCCCCAACAACCACTACATCTCTCAGGCCTTCATGTCCAGAGATATTTGCTTTCTAACTGATTTTTTCTTATCTCGACATGATTTCAATCAAGTTCAAGTATTGATTCTAACATTTTTAAAAGGAATAGTTTGACATTTTTTGGGGCTTTCTTGCCAGGGTTTAGATAAGAGGATTGACACCGCTCTGTATTATCTGTACAGTGAATATAAAGCTAGCCTGGGCTCTGGAAATTATGAATCACTTTGCTGATTCAAATACGTTTGTTCAGTTTCAGTTGTAGTCACTGACGATGCGGCGTGTTTCCTTTTTTAAACGCATCACCGCTCACACCGCTGTTATTCTGACTGTCTTCATTTCAGTGCCATGTTCAGTCTGTTGCAGGTTAAAGTTGTCACTTTCAGTACAAAACTAGGCCTTTACAAGCTCTGTTTTTAACATTAACAGCTCAGCAGGCACTTAATTGCAGCAGCGTTCTCACAGCGTAATCATTTGTGTGGCTTTCAGTGCCTTTTAGTAAGCCTTTAAACCAGGCATGAATCAATGCTGAGCTAAACGCAGTGCTCACCAGTGAGGGGAGCTAAACAGCTAAAAGCTACCGATTCAGTATATTCAGGTTAGATTCACGAGAATTAAACAAACTGTGCCTACCAGCACCTCTAAAGTCAGTCATTCAAATGTCACATAGTTTGTTTACACTGTTCAAAAAATGTGTAAAAATGCCAGTTTGTGGTTGGCACAAATTGGGAAGTTAGGTACTGAAACTATTTCTTGGCTAACTGCAATGATTTCCTGGAGTCGCATCATCCTCACTCATCTCATCTAACTCTCTGCAACAAAATGAATAAGTGTATATCCCCAAAAATGAAAGCTATTCCTTTAAAGTTTTTTGTTATAGATGCTGTTGTACAGGTACATCTCTGAGCCTGCAGAGCTGATGTGTTTGTGTGGAGAGAGAAGTATTAAAGAATCTTTAAGGAGGAAAGTGGAGTTTCTAAACACCCAGGTGGACATCAGGGTTTTAGGGAGGGTGAACATCGTGCTGGATCTCATGGCGGGGCATTGACTTTGGTATCATTCACTAAGGGGGTATCCCCACCAGAGAGATTTACACTTTTACACCAGGACCCTGAAACCCTGAGGTCCACAAAAAAACCAAGTGCCTCGTCAGAAACGTACCAGAGCTCTTCCTCCATTTCCTCTGAATGCACACAAAGAGAGCAAACAACAAAACAGCACGCAAAGCCTCTTTCTCCACTTTCCAGTGTTTCAACACACCGAGTCGTGAGAAGTATCTGGATGCGTCACCTAGCAACCCCGGTCTCAGCCGTTCCCCGGTTACCTGCCCTACGGCGCTCCCTGATTCACATGGACATCGACTGGTCAAAATGGCCCCTCATCAGGCAATGAAGACCTAAAGGCGAGAGAGGGCTCAGCGACCTTGGTGATAAAGTTGCTCTGAGGCACCAATCTTGAAGTCTTTTTTTAAGCCCAAAAATGGATCCAGATTTGATCCCAGATCAGTGCCAAAGAGCAGCTTTAAGCCCACAGTCTTGTTTGACAGGGAGGAGGCAGCGAGGGTCAGATATGAGGAGAGGGCTGTGTTCAAAGCTCAACACAGACAGCAGGGGTGTTTACCAGGGGAACAAGGTGTGGGCGTGTGTGTGTGTGTGTGTCGGCTGGAGCATGAACCAGTGCGGCCCTTGACCTTAAAAGTCACCTTGTGAATCCCATGGAGAAAAATCTATCTATTCGATGATCTGTTACTTCCCAGATCAATCCCAAACCTCTGTGTTTACCTCCATTAGGACCTTTGACCTTTGACCCAGCACTACTGCGTCTGCTCCTGGCCACACTGTCCACACGTACCATCCCGGTACCCTGATCCCCACTTGAACCCCAGCATTTTTAAAGCATTCATCTATTTGGTTTATCATCAAAGAATATGAGGTATATGATGAACTATCTCTCTTTTACATCCTACAGTGGATGAAGAAAAAAGTTGAAACCAACTTCTACAAAAGCGGAAACAAAAAAAATTGAAAAAGAGGCCGAGACAAAGTGAGAAGTCGGAGGGCAATTTATGGCTGAAAATCCAAAATCGCCCTCTTCTCTCTTTTGCCTCCTTCTTTCCGCTCTCTCATGTTAAAAAACGCTAGCCTTTGCCCCAGTTGATCTTCTTCTTTTGTGTTTTTGGTTGTGTAGCTGTAAAGCTTTCAGTGAGTTCTCCCTGCGGAGAAAATATCGAGAACAGAAGCAGCACCGCGTCTCAAATACCTCATGCTCTAAGTTTTTCACACATAAATTATGCATTCTCCATTGAAACAGAATTTGAGCTTGCCTTTTTTTTGTCCTATTGTCCAGAGAAACAAAGGCATGTGTCTGTCCAGAGAGCCTCTACTAAATTCATTTTTCCCCTTGAAAAGTCCTGCAGATGATGAGGTGTTCATCCACACAGTGCTGCCTCTCATGTCTGTGAGCTTCCCGTCCCCTTTAAGAGGAGAGTCGCCTCAGTAAGGAGGAGAATATCTTCACGGCTGACCCTCCAATCAGCCATATTCTCTTATTAAGTCCCTACAGGACCTGTGGTTGCATTTCTGGTATTATTTGGTTTAAAGAAGTAAGAAAGAACTTCAGCAGAGCGCAAAAAAAAGAGAAAAATCCATCACAAATACATCCCAGAATATGAAAAAAGCACTTCTAGAAATAAATTAACCAATAAATAGCAAGGCAAAAAAAAGATAACAAGCAAATAAATCAACCCTACCCTGAATAAATAGTACAATCAAAAGTCTAAATCATCATTAAGAAGGAGAAATAAAAAAGAGAGATAGTTAAAATTTTTGGTCTAAAAATCAAGTTATTATCATCAATGTTTTTAGGATCTTTTTTTTTCTCAAAGTCTTTTTGTGAGTTTTTTTCATTTTAATACATTAGCGATAAGTAAGCAGTAGAACATAGATCTTTTTTCTACAAAATCTATAGAAGCACTAACAGATACATTCCGTCTAAGAGTCAATGTGGAGAAAAGGTTTCACCTTTGAGGCGCAAACCCCACATCTAAAGTTTGGTTCGTGAGACGATTCTCGTGTGTCGACTGTTTTCTGGTGTGGATCAAACCAAATATTCTTTGGATACGTTTACGTCCAACTCTCAAACACGTCAACTTGACTGAGGCCACTGCTGTGTGTATTATCCTGCGTCTGAAGTGTGTATTGAGCCGACTCTGGGGTCAAAATTAATGACAAGACATCACTGCAGAGCCTATTCATTTATCTTTTTTCTTTTTTTACTCATTTGGCCTCCCACTAACACTTACACACAGCAAAATGCAGTTTCACCTCAGACAAACCGACCCATTCCTGTGCCCTCTTCAGAAAAGGCCGTTCCTGTTCCTCCCTACTGTGTTTGGTTTGGTTCAGTATTTGGTGTTTGCTATTCAACTCTTTGTTTTTGGCTTTTTGTGTGTCTTTTTTCGGCCAAGACAGACTATTTCTTTATCTAATAAAAATCTGGAAGCTAAATTTTCACAGTATTTTTTCCAACCACCTGATAAAAATCTCTAGCACGACTACGAAAAAAATAAGGAGCTCTTGTATTAAGTAAGCGAGTACGTTATTCCAAATGAGTAATAAGCACTAAAGTACAGTACATAAAACGGCATCAAGAGACACAGCAGAGATAAAACAATCAGAACCAACCAACAGAAAAATAAAAACAGATTTTTTTTTTAGAAGATTTCAGTTCAGTGAGGTCATTTGCGTTTAGCTCCATCCAGGACCAGAGAGCTGAGCTGGAGAGAGTGAGAGGCAAAGGAGGGGAGGAATTGTCTGTCCTTCTTCTGTCCGCCTGTCTATCCGTCCCTCCATCCATGCTACACAGTTTCAGAGTGGGGCGAATGCTGCAGCCCTAAAGCTAACAGACAGACAGGCGGCTTCACCTCTTTCAACACCTGCACTTTGTGTCCTCCTCCCCTCCTCCCTCCAGCCACATTTGGTTAGGGTTCTTTTTGGTTTGCTTCTGTCATTCCTTGGGTTGTGTTTGTTTTTTTTGGTTTGGGTTTATTTTTGGTATCCTCTTACAAAAAAAGTGTGACGTCTGCTCCCCTCACTGCAGTGTGTCCCTCCTTCGCCCTGTCCCAGCGTATACCCTTCATTCTGGGGGTTCGGAGTAAAGGATCAGTTTCCTAAATAAAGCTTCCCCCATGGGTTTTTTTTTTTTTTTGGACGGGCTGGGTGGAGGGGATTACACCAGGGAGGGGGGACTTACGTCCTGTTCTCAGCCCCTGTGTGTCTTTATTGTATGTCTTGGCTGAGGCTCTTAAAGAAAAGCTTAGCCTTGAGAATGCTTTGGTTTCCATTTGAGAAGTAATGGCAGTCTGAGGTGGAAAATGACAGTGAAATATGATCGATGGAGGTGATGATGGAAACAGACAAATATCAGTAAACATGTCTAGACAGACAGGTATCGGGGGGCGTCTATGCTGATTGACGAGGCAGGAATGAGAGCCGGCTGTGACTAAACTTGGTTTTATTGACTTGTTTAGCCTTCAGTCTCAACGGTTATTACGTTAAATCTCCAATCACAGCCCTATTTCATACTTTCAAAGTGGTCGCCACTCTTAACAAACGTCATTTTCAGTGTGAAGTTTTCCAGGGCATGTTCATTTAGCCGTGGAGTCACTGATAATGGGTTTTCTTAAAGAGTGAGGAGAAAGCGGTCTGGTTAAAAGCACAAAAGGTCACATGTTTAGGTCTTAATGAATTCATTCACACCTTGAAATCAACTTGCGCCAAGTCTATTTTGGATCTATGTCACTTGGTGAGCATCTTTTCACCTGCGTCATGTCTGTTCCTGCAGAATAGTCATGTTAAAATTACACAAATGCATATGATGAAGACAATGACGATGACAGTGATGATGAACCCCGGTAGCTAATACTAAATTTAAAAAAAGCTGCAACAATAAATAGGTGTTAGATTGTAAAAATGACACTAATAAATAAGAATAAAAAACAAATCCCAACTGTACTTCTCAAACTGTAAAAAAAAAAACACAACAGAAACTGAATAACAAGCCTCCGTTGAGAAAATGTGAAATAAAAAAGAGAGAGGAAAGCTATTCTACGCTCTCAGAACAAGAGGTAGGTAAAGAGACTAACGCATGAAGATACAGTGGCAAGCTCAATCTGTAACAATCCTTTACAAAACTATTCAATATATCTAGCATGAAAACCTATAAGAGACACATGAGCTGACAGACAGGATGAGTCGATGGTAGGATGGATTGGCTCTTGGTGTGTGTGTGTGTATGTGTGTTTATGTGTGTGTGTGTGTGTGTGTGTGTGAGAGAGAGAGAGAGTAGCAGTAGAGTCCTGGTCCTGGATAGCTTCAGTATTTACACGTCCTTTGAATAAAGCTTTTCTCTCCGTATTTTTGGTTTTTGGTATTTGGGATTTTGGTATGGTTGTCGTTTTTTTTTTCTTTTGTCATTGAGTATTCCTCCTCCGACTCCTCCTCAGGTAAATTTTTGGTTTAAACTCATCCTCCCTACTCCTCTTCCTTCAGACCCGCAGCTTTTCGAAATGATAAAAAAACGGGAAAACGTAAGCGCACTCCTCCTCTCCATTTTCTTTTGTCCTTGCCGCCATTCCTTTGTCACATAGTAAAGTTATCTTTCGTCATTTTTGGTTTATGCACTTCGACTTGCTTCTCGGCCGTCTCTTCTGCCTCTTTGTTAAAGAGTCATTGGTTTGTTTTCCTTAAGAGAGAAAGAGTGGTGAGGTGCCGTGTCGATAGAACGTGTTATTGACAAAAAGGTCCCACGTTGCCTCCTCTCCATCTGTTTGGATAGATAAAGATTTTTGGTATCAATCTTCCCCTTTCCCCCCCTTCTCCCCTCTTTCACTTCTTTCCCTCCCTCTCTCCTCTTTCATTCTGTGTATTTTTGGCATCGAAAGACTGGGAGAGAAAGAGAGAGAGAACCATTGCGAAAAAATTAACGGAAGAAGAGCGCAAGAGAGAGAAAGAGATAGCTTTGGTGTGAAAGGCGAGGTTCTCGTTTCCTCCTTCCTCCTCCTCTCTGATTGGCCCTTGGCGCGGTCACTCAATCTTGGCCCCGCCCAGAGAGGGCGGGCTGTGTGCCATTTCGCTGGAGGAGCAGGAAGAGGCGGGGCTGGAGCAGGGGGAGGGGGAGCAAAGGGTGGGGCTGATGCTGCTGGCCGAGGGGAAGGGGGAGGCCTGGGAGGCTTTGGCTACGGCGGCGCTGATCAGTCCAACACCGGGGTTCTGGCCCATGTGGAGGAGGGCGGGGTGGTTGAGGAAGAGGGAGGAGGGGAGGCACCCGCCCTGGCCCCCAGAGGCCCCAAGCAGCATCTTAGCGGCCCCCTCAAGACTGGAAAGAGGCAGCTGGCCACCACTGGCTGCTAGGGCTGAAGGAGCGGGAGAGAAAAAGAAAAAGATTGAAGGAATATTGCACTTCACAGTATTTCAGCATCAACTTTATTTTAATTTTTGTTTTTCTATATTATTCATTATAATATTCTTGGCAATGGGTATTCCTCCTTTTCAAGTTAATTTTTAGTTTAAAACCCAACTCCTCTACCTTCATGCTCCTCAAAAAGTCATTAATAATTAATATACTGCGCCTTTGAAGTTGTCGTTGTTTGCTGTAAAATGTTTCAGTTATATTTTTCGATCAATCAGCTGTCTTCAACAGTCTATTCATCTACCACCACTCAAGTTAATTATTTCCTACAGTAGACAGCCAAGCCACAGAAGTTGCCTGAACCTGTTGCTTTCAACAGAAGTAGGTGGAGATAACCGTCAACTCTTTGAAATGGAGAGCCCAGGGAGCGGCAACAAGGTGCTCAGGTTGCGTTTTGCCTCTAAAAAAGTGCACCTGTCTGTTTTTTTAGGGGGGATTATTTGAGGGAGAACTTTGCTTTAACTTTAAAAATAAAACAACAACAACTCAATTTCAACTGCAATGTGACAATAGAGAAAAACTGAATATTGTCTAATCTCTGTAGCAAGATAATCTGTTCGGATACAGCACAGCAACAGGTAAGCTTACACAAGTGGTCTGTTGCTATGGAAACAAGGTCGATGAGGCCGTAGCTGTGAACAGCGCTTCTTTCTTGCACAAAATCCTACATGTGAAAAGAACTTTATGATGTTTGAGATTGCATAGCAACAGCATTAAGCACCCATACACCTCAAAATGTCTTGTGCTGCATTATTGAGGCTACTTTTGGTGAAGAAATGCTTATTTCTGCCTCCTCAGTGATCGATCTCTCGGTGTATAAGTGTTCAAAGTGGTGTGAAATAGTGACTCCAAGATGTAGCTCTTGCTTTGTGACTCTGAGGGCCTGATGTTTAAAGAAAAAAAAATAGCCTAAATGAAATGCAAGAAACATCCCCAAGGACAGCGTTTTCATCTGTGTTCAGATGTGTTACGGTGAATTTCACATTTGACCAGTGATGGAATGAAGAGATGAAAGGCTAAAGATGAGCGAGACAGCACAGACACACACAAACACAAACTTAGCCCTCACAATAACGTGATAATAGTCGCTCACACGCACACACTTGATGGGATGGAGTCATGGAGGTTGATGGCAACATATGAGAAATAAGTCCTTCTCTACAACTCTCTCTGCCTCAGCTGCTTCATACTGTGGACGAGCAAATACCTTGGGCTGCCTATTCATCCGCGTCTCCAGTCTGTCATCTACCAGCGCGATTAGACTCACCTACCATGCATAACTGTATTACTCATCATCACACTTCTGTTTTTAATACATCTCTCTATCCCTTCTCATCTTCGCACCACCTAGTATGATTAAAAATTAGCTGTGCTGACGCTGTTCGGCGGTCAGTTCTGCAGAACAGTTCACTTTTTTTTCTTGTGCTATTCTTGTGTCCTTCTCAAGTGTAGGAAGGCGTGTGAGAGGGGTTGTGTCGTGCGCAGTATGTCTCTGAGTTTGAGCATGAATGTGTAGGAGTGTAATGTTTGTGGACGTGTTTGAGAGGAGGAGAATGTATTGCCAGGACATTAAAACTCTTCTCTATGAGTTTCTATGTATTCTGTGACCCTAACATTTTCCCAGAATTGAAATAATAAAGTACACTACCTCAGCCCTGGCCTCTAAATTATATTCTGTTTATCATCCCTGCGGATGCTAAGCTTTCTCTTTTTTTCACTCTCCAGAAATAAACCCATTTCAGCGTCTCTCTCTTTCTCTCAAACACACACCTTGGATAGTGGCCAGGGGATTGTTACCGAGGAGGGCTTGGTTCATCCCTGTGTTAACTCCCATCACAGTGTTCCTGTTGTGTCACACACACACACACACACACAAGCAGCACCGTACATGTGCGAGCATTTATACCAACACAGACAGGTAGAGGAGAAAAGGTTAGAAAATACAAGCAGGTTTAGCAGCAAGGACAAGCAGAGTGCAAATTCAGCCCTGCGTATATAAAGAGCAGTAGTTTGGCTGTGCAGATGAACAAGAGGTTAGAGATGCAGAAAGAAACAACATTTTGGAAAATGTTATAAAACACCAAAACCACAAGATTCAATACAGGAACACGGCATTCTGCACCAAACACAAGTGTATTGTACAGTATCGTCTGCGTATGCTAGTGTCACGGTCGCATTCACCTCAAGTTTGCAGCAAAATCGGTGATGTAGTTAGACACGTCACCGTTCTTTTTACCCATACGCCATAAGCTGTGGACACAAGAACCACACACACAAACACACACAGGGTTAGAGTACACTGCAGCACAGGGGAAGCAGTGACTCCCAATGGCATGTTGGGATATCAGTGTGTGTGCATGAACAATCACTGTGTGTTTGTACTAGAGTAATTCTGATTCTTATAGCAATATTGGAAATGTCTTTGATACTGCCTTAAATTCTGGTATCAGTCTATGCACTGATCTGATACCATAATAGTAGTTTATTTATGTTCTTTTTACGTTATGACTTACTGTCAAACTGGGTAAAAGCAAGTTCTATGTCAGGTTCATACATCAATGATAGCAATCATTTCACATCCATATAGGGTTAGTAGTAAACAGCTGTTAAAAGTAGTCTTTTTTACTTGTATTGGATCTGTACTCATCGACTAATTTGCAAGTTCAGGTGTCGGAACATCTCTAGTCTGTACAGTATCGACCATTTAACTACAAACTGCAGGTAAAGCGAGGATGTTGCAGTGCAGCATGTTTATAGAAATGTGTGGTTGTATTTAATGACACTGAAATAATTTTGCTTAAATGTATTCAGTTTTGAGCATAAAAATTATTACAATCCAGATAAATCCTACTTTAAAAGAAACACCTTGTATTTAAAGAGTCAGCCCCACAAATTGCTAAGAAGAAATATTTTAAAAAATCTACCTGACTGGCTAGATATCCCAAAAGCTAAGTGGAAAATATTGAGTGAACTGATCCTATAAAAACCCAAATTTGCCCTGGCAGTACGTGCTGTCACATCAGTACTGGGGGGAATCCCTGGCGCATTGTGAAGGTCTCTTACCCTGTGTTTAGGTTGAGTGTGCTGTGGCTGGGAGTGGCTGGGCTGGCCGTGCTGCGGGGAGGAGGAGTCACCGGGGAGGGAGCGGAGCTGAGAGAGGGGTGGCTGGAGGTGAGGCTGGAAGTCAGGGGGCAGACGGGAGACATGGTGGTCACCGTTGTGCTGAGACTGGTCACGGCCTGCGACAGCTGGCTGGACATCTGGGAGGAAGAAAGAAAGACAGACTCAGGTTTCTGAAACTACAGACGGCTAAAAAAAAAAAGGGATAGGTTTATTACTAAATACTCATTCAAACACAAAGTGTAACAGTGATGTCGAGGTTTGATATTTACCATGTGAGGGCTGTAGCAGGGTGGTTTGTGCGTTGGTGGGGCAGTTGGGGGCTGGCTGGGCAGGGGAGGGGTGGCACTGGAGGGATTGATGCGTTTCTCTTTCTGCCGGCGGTTGCAGAACCAGACCCGGATCACCTCCTTCTCCATGTTGAGCTGCTCTGCGATCAGCAGGATCTCTTCTGAGGTAGGCTTCTGGTTCTGCACCAAGGAAGGAGATTCAGATCATTTCAGCAGTGTTATATTTCGGCCGCATGACGCGGAACGTTAAAAATGCCGAGACATAAAACGAGAGCAGAATATGACATTTAAAAGCTCGGCGGGAAAATAATGACTTAACAAAAAACAACTGTCCAGTATTTAGATGATGCTTTAAAATTTCACGAAACACCTTTTTTACATTATCAATAATCTTCACTCAGCCTTTAATAAGGTTAATTATCTTACCGTCATGAATGCGCGTTCCAGGGCCACGCGGACATTCGTCTCGATGCTGGTTCTCTTCTTTCTGCGGCGACCAGGAACCCCGTCAAAGCCCATGGAGGGAGAGGACAGGGAGCTGGGGCTGGGCAGGGTACAGTCTGTGGACATGGTCTCTGATGAATGACAGCAAACATAAAAACAGACTAGTCAGACTCATATAACTGTCATGCTCTATAAGCACATACTTTAAACACGTATTGTCTAATTATAAAGGACAGTTTGACAAAAGCTCACCTGCATCATTGAGCCACTTCTCCAGCAGTGGCTTCAGCTTGCACATGTTCTTAAAGCTCAGGTTGAGGGCTTCAAAGCGGGAAATTGTGGTCTGACTGAAGTCGTTGCCATACAGCTTCCCCATGGCCAAACCTACGTCTCCCTGGTGGTGGGATAAAAGAAGCACAGTCAAATGCATCAAGAAACTGCTAATGTAACCTGCACATGCACACATACACAGCAGGTGTCTCTCTCTCTACCTGTGTGAAGCCCAGTTTGATGCGTCTCTGTTTGAAAGTGCGGGCAAACTGCTCCAGCTCCTCCAGGTCACTGGGCTCCTCGGGGTGAGAGGTCACTGAGGGCACCGTGGTGACACCCTCCACACACTTATCTCGCTGTGGCAGGTATGACGTTAGAGGAATGAAAGTGAGAACGAGAGGGAGAGACAGAAGAAGTGTGTTTGTGGATCACTGGTGCAGAGGCTGCTTTCCATTTCCACTGAGTAAAGCGTGAACGTTTCCTCATACCTGTGCTTGGAGTCCCATTCTAGTTGAAGCAGACAGCAGGCTCCCTTGGTTTTGCTGAGGTAGCGAAATGAGATTTGGTGTCGATAGGAGTCCTGAGAAAAAAAGAAGATGCATGTTATCAATTATAATAATGACAAAGAAAGCATATTTTATGTTAAAATCCCCAACTTATGTCTATCAAAAACACACAAAAAACTATCCCAGTGAGCCCACCTTGCTGGCCCTGCTGTGCCTGTGGGAGGAGGAACTGGGCAGGAGATGGGAGCGAGTGGCCGGGCACCAACACCAACTGCTGAAGCTGCAGCAACTGCTGGATGTCCTGTTCAATCAAGAGAGAACGGACAGATCAGAGAGAGATTAAGGATACATGACTTTATAAGAGACAGACAGAGGGCTCAATCACACATCAAATGTGTTAGTATGTTATTTATCTCCATCTGAGGACGGGAGCAGATTTAAATGTACATAAAACAAAGAAGTAGGAGGAGAAATGGAAAATGTGTTCATTCGTGCAAGGTGGAATCTGTGAATCATGAGAAATACAATAGACATGAAGAAAGAATTGTTCCATGGCTGAATACTGGTTCCTCAATCAAGCCGCTCACCAGGAAGTGGCTTTGATTGGCAGTCAGTACCTGGGCGGTGAGCTGGATTGGCTGGGAGAGGGTGAGCTGGGGCGGAGGAGGTGGGACAGGGACACTTTGGACTGTCTGTTCCTGTGTGCTCTGTCCCTGTCCCTGGGATTGCGACTGGGACGGCTGCCCTGTTTGTCCCGCCTGCTGCTGCTGCTGGGCTTGCTGATTTGCTGCTGCGGCTGCCTGAGCTTGCTGATTGGCTTGGGCGGCTGCATGGGCAGCATGAGCGGCGTGGGCTGCACTGGACTGCTGCACAGCTGCAGCCAGGAGCTGCGCCTGAGCCTGCTGCAGCAACAGCTGCTGCTGCGCTGGCAACAGAGCTGTCAACTGGCGAAGAGAAAGAGGAGAGGGGAGGAGATAAGAGAAGAGAAGAGGAGAGGAGAGGAGAGGAGAGGAGAGGAGAGGAGAGGAGAGGAGAGGAGAGGAGAGGAGAGGATTGAAATAAAGTAGAAAAGAAGGAAATGGACAGAGGCAGGAAAAAGAAGGAAACAAAGAGTTCAAAAAGCAGCACAAGAGAAGCAAGCAGGGTAAAAGCAAAGCAAAGTGTGTGTCTGTGTGCATTTATTATAATTCTGTCTCACCCCTGCTATTTGGGAGCCGGTCAGCATGAGCTGTGTGTGTTGCAGGGCCGTCTGTGAGGGGGTCGGGCCGTGAGAGAGAGGAAGGGCCGGGGACATCTCACCACACTCCTCCATCTTATTCTGTGTGGAAGACAGAACACAGAGCAGCACTTGTAAATGAACATCAATTTAAAAAACATACATGTATCCAGAACATAAATCTTTTGCCTCCAGGACATCCCTTTTATCTCATTGCTGAAAACATTAACTACACTTCTCCTTTCCAACAAAAGTAGTCACGGGTAACTGTTAAAAGAGACGTAATAGAAAAATAGAGTCTATCAAAAACATGAGACAGAACTTCGCAGAATTTGGTCAAAAAGGCTAATTCGAAAAACATTTAACTTACCTGGCTATTCAAGATCATGATATAATGCTGATTAATTTGATTCTGGGAGTATTTTCAGATTAATGCTCATAATCAGTAAACTGATAAGAAATGTGTCCTCTAGTCCTTCTGACTCAGGCAATGAGAGTGTCTCTTTAACTTCACAAAGGGATGATTTTTCCTCCCAGGATCAGGCATGTTTGAACTGGAAAGGGGGGGGGGGGTGTCTTCTAGCGTACTGATTTGCATATCTGCCATGTTATGCAAATGAGGACTATTTCAGCTTTTGGTGAAAGCTTAAGTATTCATTATAATTCTCAATGCACTTTGTGAAGGGAGAGTGCCATCATATGCTCTCAGGCAGTTGGTTTAAGTTTAAGTTGGGCGGAGAGTCGACACATTATGAACCTCAACGTTGAACGTGACAAAAGAACAATTGAATGCGCAGAAATGAGAACAAAGCTGAGGCAGCTATACTGTCAATAAACCTATTGTGGGAGGTTAAAACACAAAAGATGCACAAACATAAGCCCAGACATATGCACAGACATGCACAGGCAGTTCAGCAACAGGGATGGACACACACCCACACACACACACACTCACACACTCACCTTACTGATGCTCAGGGTTGATGAAAGGGGATAGGGATTGACTTTCATTGACTGAGCCTGGAAGAGACGAAACATTACAAAATCATTCTATCTCATTTCTTATTATTTTTTAGTTAGATTCAGATAGTAGATAAATAGTTGATTAATCAACAGATTTATTTATTTATTTTGATATTTTGTTAATGGTTTTATGCATTTATCAAGCAAAAGTGCCAAACACTCCCTGCTTCGAACATCTCTAATGTGAGGATTTGCTGCTACCATCTGTTTTATTTCATTGACAATTGTTTGTATTTTGTAGTGTTAATCGAACAATGCAAGCGATTAAAGATGAGAGCCTCCACTTCTGCGAAACTGTATCTTCATTATTTCAGATGTACAGACTACAGGATTAAATGAAAAAGGATGAGTAAATGAAAAAGGATTGACAAAATCGTCGATAATGGAAAAAAACAACCGTAAAACTATCTGACTATCTGCGCTCTAATCGCCCTTTTTTTTGCATTTATTATGTAGGTGAAAGAGGTGGGAGATAAACCGTTGCGATCATAGGAGTCAGACGCACCTGGTGATTTGATTCAGGTCCATTCCGCTCTGAATCTGCGTAGGAGGGAAAGGAAAAAGTGAGAGATTGATTATGTTTGAGAACAAACAGACGAACAGACGACTGCGGTATACGGTCTCATGTATGTACTTACTTTTTAGATACGATATCTAAACATAAACATTGTATAGCTGCTGCCAGCACATCTTACCTATGCCCTCCATCGGTGAGTCGGCCCCTACTTTCTCGACCTCCATTGGCTTTGACATCCTGATATCTGTAACAGGAAGACACACAGATAAATAAGTCAGCAAGGTTGATTCTTAAATCTATGTCAGAGGGAGGAAAAACAAAATGCCGACAGAAGCAGAAAGCCTTCACGAAGCAGGCGATCAGAATCTCAATGACGAAAGGGGAAAGATGATGGCCAGGGCGTTGATTTTAGATAGGTTACAGGGTTTCCAGGTCACAGACGAGGCCTACACACTGTACACCAAACACTGTGGCTGAATCATTCACAAGTTGAATCCAGCCCACATTCATTCATTCTTTCCAATTAGCAGCTCAAAAAAAGAGTAGGCTGACCTCAGAGTGTTTGCTTGTTCTAAATTTAACATGAGGTGTTTACGTGGGAGCACCTTGGCGCTAAAAATGTCTCATGTTGTGTGTCATTCATTACAGCCACATCACTTCCTGGTTGATACAGTTTTGGGACAGTCCCCATGGCAACAGCAGTGAAGGGGGGGCAAATATATTGAAGTATTTTAATCTATTTATTACAAAAGAAGTGGAGCGTTCGGCAGCAGAGGGAGAGATGGGAATGAGGATGATCTGAGGAGAGTTTTGAGAGAATACATGTGGTTTTGTGTGTGGTTTAAAAATCTGTATGCGTCGTATGTTTGTGTAGTAGTTTTGTTTTATTAATCATCCGATGGTTTCATGTCACTACCATTTTTTTTATCTGTTTGAAACCAGAGATTGAAAGGAAATTTTATGTTGTGTCCATTTGAAACCTTTTTTTTCTCTCTCTCTCTCTCTGACACGCACACACACACACACACACACACACACACACACACACACACACACACACACACACACACACACACACACACACACACACACACACACACACACACTAGCACAGCTACTTCCCTTTTGTGAAAACATGCAAATCTGCCCAACGACCAACTAATTATATCTGCCACCTGCATAATAAACTCTCAGTCTCCCTCCTCCCTTTTCTCTCTCCTCTTTCACCCCTTCCTCTCGTCTTTTCATCCTGTTGTTTCTCATGCTGCAGATGAGTGAGCTCTGAAACTGTGGCACATTGTACACTCAATTACAGAAAATTCTTTCATCTGGCTTCCTGCAATGCCATCAAGCATGTGGTCAAACATGGTTTTCACCATCGGAGGGCAGCAGTGACACACGGAGCAGACGACTGCTCCACTGACCACCGCTGACCCGATGCCACTTTTTAAACAAACCATCAGTCCAGTGCGATCATTATAAAGACAGTGAGCTGCTAAAATGAGCTGCTCCGTGATCAAATGCACATTCAGCCTCACAAAAATGTGACAGTGGACACGCATGCAGCATCTTTAGAGGAAGGGGGAAGTGGCGATCAGCTAGAAAAGCTCCAGTCTGCCGCCACACTGGTTATTACTTGGGGTCAGGACACACACTGACCACAGGATTTCCCTCAAATAAACGGACTTCTGCAAAAAGCTAATTTGGTCAGCAACTGTGTCGATCTGGTTAATCTATTATTAGAATGGATTTGTGGTTATTCCCACATTACATGTGGCTGCTGTTTGAGCTTTTTATGGCATCCTGGCTATTAGTGGTGGAAAGTAACTAAGTACTCAAGTACTGTACTTAAATCGATTTCTGAGTAACTTGAGTATTTCTATTTTATGCGACTTTATACTTCTACTCCGATGCATCTCAGAGGTAAATTCTGTACATTTTTTTCCATAACTTAAGTTACTAGTTACTTCACAAATTCAGATTATTTATTCGAAATATAAACCAACTCATGAATTATGATGTATTATAGATCAAACTACACAGAAGTATATAAAGAAATCTAAATGGGCTCCACCTTCATCAGCTTCAACATTAAAGTGATAAAACACATGAATGCATCAGAACTTATAATCTAATTATATAAAATATTTTGTTTTAAAAAGGTTCATCCATGTTTGGTACTTTAAGTACACGTTGATGCTAACACTGTTGCACTTAAGTAAGATTTTGAATGCATTACATGTACTTGTAACAGAGTATTTCTACACTGTTGTATTGCTACTTTTACTGAAGTAAAATATCTGAGTACTTCTTCAACCACTGTTATTAGAGAAAAAAAAAAAAAACTGTCCACTCGTGCTCAGTCTCTGCTGAAAATGTAAGGTCCCCTCAAGATGCACACATTTAAAACTTAAACAAGCTGTAATGCAAAACTAAAATATACATTTGTGTCACTGCACTGGGCTATCACGAGCTCCAATCAGCAATATGTGCAGTGTACGCTACAAAAGACAAATCCACCACATAAAATGATTGTCCAGCTCATAAAAAAGCTGTAATGTGAAGTACCCAAAGTGCTGCCTCTACTGTACTGCCCGCTCGCAGGACACCCGGGGAAGGTGTGTATTGATTCATGGTTCAAAATGGCCTACAGACAGTAGCATGGTGGATAATGTGGTCAGTAATACAGTAGTGGGACAGTATATCAAGATGCTGTGTCTTTTTCTCACTTCCCCTCCCGACTTCCCCTTGTACCGGGTTGAACGCAGAGTGCTAAACCCAACACTTACTGTCAGCGAGGCTATTAATATTAGCCCGCGCTCCCTCTCTCTTTCACTCTATCTTTTGAAAACCTCCCCTCTCTTTTACAACACATTACTGCACACACGCAAACACACAACTCAAGCTGCTTGACACGGAGCAGAGTTACATGTTCGGAAGGTTATAAAGAGGCAGCATTTCTAAACAGTGTCTCCTTGTTCATCTTTGTGGTAGAAAGTTAGTGTAAAGTGGAGGCATTTTTCAAAGCACAAGGTCTATTTCGTTTCTCATTAAGCTGTTTGGTTAATCTTTCAGCAAAGCTCAGGGTTTATCTTTGACCCAGTGAGACCAGAGAGGTGCACCATACCCACTGTATCTTAAACAGAGCTAATTTAATGCCGTATAATTCTGTGTCATGAATAAATGATGCAATAGAAAAGGAACAAGGAACAACAGTGTCTGTGCTCAGTCTGGACTGTTTCTGTTATTCTCCTCTGGGTATTTTGGCCGAGATGAAACTCGGCTGCAACAGCCCCTCACCCCTCACCCCACAGGACACAACCCCAACGCCAAAAGGGGCGGAGAACAGCTGGAGTCATCACACCTAACTAGGGATTTCAAAAACTTGATGTGCTATATGCCGATTTTGATTGCGAAGGAACATATTCCATTTAAAATTGAGCTTCAAAGACTTGCACATCTAGATGAGGATTAAATCATAAACTGATGAGAAAAATCTGAGAATAAAATAAGCATTTAAGCGTTTGAGAATAAAGCAAGGAACTGAAGATGAATATATAACAATACACTAAGAAGCTAGAGGAAAACTTGACATGTCACAGCAGCATCATTAAAGTCTGTGTGCTGATATTGTTGGTTGTTTTATTGGTGTTAAATATATGTCTGTATTATCAACTACACAAAAATGAACAATGACATAAAATGCCAAATATTAACTCACAAAGCACCTTATTAAATGCACACGGAATTAATTTTTTGTAGAATTATTTTAATCTTTCAATGAAAGTAAATATATTTTTCCCTTTTTGCGTTATACACTTTGAGCAGATGTGTGAGGTTGTAAATGCACACGATATATTGTAACCTTACCTTTAATTAAAAATCTGCTCACCTTTAATTCTGGCATAAATTAGCAAAACTGCAGAACTCTTTAATCAAATGCATCATTATTTTTTTAACTAAGCAAAATGAATCACTATATATTCCTGACATTTTGTAACCTTCAAACCTATTACAGTAATTTCCTGTTGCGGTCCTTTGTATTATTTGCATTGAGATCAAAAGTCGTGTATTCTGGTTGGGTGCTCAGGATGTGTCGTCCCGAGTAACTTACCGAAGGTCAAATCAGTGACCACATCAGGTGAAGATGTGATTTTTAACACATGACTCACTTCTTGATAAATGTAACTTTTTAAGATATCATATCAGGACATCAGCGACAGTAACATATGACCTAATTGACATTGAAACATTGATTTCTGGTAATTGGTGACTCAGCTATCGACCTGCTGCTTTTTTCTGAAAATCGCTGTCTGTGTCTGACCACCAAAACAAGGCCGAGGAGCAACAAGAGTCACGTTCTTCTGCTTTGTTTTCATCAATTTTTAAACACAGAGCAAGTCCGCTATTTTATTTCCTCTTTTGATTATCTGTGCTTTTGTTAAAACAAGAACCTTTGAGTGCTTTAAAAGGTGTTTTCAATTAATTGGTGTACATTTGAATTTTAGAAAATGGGAAAAACAAAAATCAGTGCAAACCCCCCCCCCCCCCCCACACCTCCAACACACACACACACACACACACACACCCTCACACACTCACACACACACTCACACACACACATAGAAAGTTAACACTGGTTTTCAAAGTTGCACAGGAAGATACCGTATCAGCTAAATATCTATAACCTGAACACAAATGTAACACTACCGCACAATAAAAAAAAGGTGTTTTATGCTGACAAATAAAAAATGATCCCCCAAAATAACGGCAGCAACGCTATTTTTTCTTTACCACCACGTTTCAAGAATAAATTTTAAGAAAACGTTTTACTGTATTTTCCACCAGTTTTTTTGGCATTCAATATCCAGACACACACGCACTCACACACACACACACACACACACACACACACACACACACACACACACACACACACACACACACACACACACACACACACACACACACACACACACACACACACACACACACACACACACAGGCATGCTCAGGGCTGGCAAGGTGTCTGACCTTTCCCTCTGGCTGCGACAGGCGTCCCTCCATCCCTCCAACCCTCTATCCCTCCAACCCTCCATCCCTCAGCACATCTTTCTCTTCATACCACCTCTCGCTGTTTGATGTTCTCTAATTAGCGGAGCTTGTTAGACCCAATGGCATTAATCAACAGTGTAGACACAGTTATCTTTCACTCTCTCTCTCTCAAACACACACACACACACACACACGCACACACACACAGGCACGCACACACGCAGTGCCCTCTCACTCACGTAAAGCTTAATTGGTCTTGGTAAATGAAGGCCAGCAGAGAGAGGGCTGCACATCCAGTCACTCACCTGGCAACCACATACTGATGAAGTCCTTTGCTGCTATAGCTGCTGTCTTGGTCATATCTGCCTGTGTGAGAGTGTAGGTGCGCTCTACGTAAAGAAAAACTCTTACTCTCCCCCTCTCTCTCAAACCAAAAAAGGAGGAGTGTATTAAATCATATGGTTGAGAGAATTACTCTCTCTCTAGTCTACACCCCCCTCCCTCTCCACCAAGCCCCACCTCCTCCCCACATCCTGCAACACAACAGGAAGTAAGCCTCAAAAGAGTAGGAACTCAACACAGAGGAGAGAAAAATACAAGACAAAAGAAAAAGAAAGAAAGAAAGAAAGGGGGACACGCAAGAGGTTAGAGAGTGGGAGAGTGAGTGAGCGATGAGATCGTAGAGATAGACGAGGTGAAAAAGAGGGGGATGACGGGTGCCGACGGAAAGTGATGGCGCGGCTGGAAACAGCTACTCACACACAAACACTCACTCACGCACGCACGCAGGAGAAGAACAGCAGGCTTGACATTCTGACCGAAGAGTGTATTATACATTTGCACAATATGTGACCCAGTGCACCTTGAAGACCTATCCAAAACTCAACCCAGCAGAGTTTCCCCTTCTGTTCTTCTTCTAATTCTCAGCTGTCGTAGGCTTAGTTTTGTCCAGCATGAGTCATGACCATCTCTCCTTGTTCACATGTGACTGTGGGGTTGTTGTTCACCAAGTAGATCAGTGGGAGTACGGTGGGCTTTAGAGGGAGGTCGGCACAGACAAGAGAAGATGTGAGACAGACGCAGCTAAGTTTGCCAGCCACAGCTCCACTCTCAACCAAGAGGAAGGAAAAAGTCAGTCACAACACTCACTGTACCACTGACCACCCCACACTGTGGGCTGCACACTGTGATACACCACAGAAAGCTACAATCCCCACATGTGACGGATAGATGTGACATGAAAGTGGAACATTGCAGATAAGCTAGATATGAGCCACTATCAGTGCCGCCCACAAGGATTAACAGACTACGAAGGTGCTAAATAAGTGAAAATCTCGTGTGGGGGAATGATGTTGAGGAAGCAGAATAGCACGTTTCAGCACAAATACTGCCTAGATTTTAAAATCTTAAAGTGCCAACGTGCTGCTCTGACAGTTGGCAGAGGTGACCACAAGGTGGCACTCTTGATTCTCTAATCCTGATGAACAAATAAACTCCCGTCTACGGAAGAGGGGACCAGGCAGACCACTGATCACCCCGCCCTCCCCCTTCCTTCTCCCTCAGACTGAGTTCACTAATTCAAAAGCTAACGGCAGCAGAGTTCCCAAGTTTAACCTTATAAATACTTTATGAGGTGATTTACAACAGCCCAATGTACTGCTGGACAGACACTCACTGAGAAGTGCATATGGCCCCGTACAGGACAAATCTCTATTCAGTCTGTCCTCAAATAGGCAACACGTAAATACTGATGTTCTGTGACTAAACACTCATCAGACACTTTATTAGGTAAACAGGTACAATGTAATGCAATCCAATACAAGAGCTCTGCTGTGAATTCTACTTTTACAAAGCTTTGTTGACCCTGTCATAAATATTATAACCTTTTTTATTGAGTCCATAAAGGTTGGAGGTGATGTTGTACTTGAGTGCAATAATAAACATGGAGTTAAATGAAGACCTCTCTGACAGTGTCAATCAAAACTGAACATTATTATCTCTCTGTAAATGCAGAATTTACAGCAGAGCTGTTGAAATGCATCACATTAGATTGTATACGTTTCCTAATGAAGCTGCCAGCGAGGTCAGTACAGAAGTGCTCTGCACATAAACAAGGATACATAGCTTTCTTAAATTGTTAACAAATGCATAATGTTTTTTGGTAAATAGCTGGTTTTACAGCTGAGACGATTTCTCGATCAATGACCAACAGAAAATTAACTGCAGACTATTTTGATAATCGATCAAACAAAAATGCTAAACTCAAACGTGAATGTTTGCTGCTTTTTTGTCATAAAATAAACAGTGGGTCTTTGGGTTTTGACCTCATGATAACAGATAACAAAATGAATTTGAGGATGCCCCCTGGGATTCTTTCGTGACATTATATAGACATTCAGTGCATTGATTAATCTAGAAAATAATGGACAGATTAACAGATAACTCTAATTGTTAGTTACAGCTCTATAGCAGTGTTTGCTTCACCAGTTCTTTTTATTTTGTGGTGCTGATCAAACAAACAACCAGTATCACAGTCCGACACCTCGAGGTGCAGGCTGGGCACCAAACAGACTTAAGGCTGCAGACAAATCCTCAGTTTCATCAATCTATTTATTTTCGAGATAATGTTTTGGCCTTCATCAGGACATGAACAGACAGCGTGCACGGCCTGTCCAAGGGCAGTGACAGATACGCGTTGGGGAGGGGGGGTCAGAGGTCGTCTGGGCAGCCTGGCTTTGGCCGTGACCTTTGTCCAAACTCCAATCAACCCACATAACCACCAAAGGGTCTTTGTCTGTGTGTGCAGATTTCTTGGAGTAGGTCCAATAGGAAGCTGGTGAGTCTAAGTGTGCTGTGTGTGTGTGTGTGTGTGTGTGTGTGTGTGTGTGTTGTACAGTTCATGGCCATGGGGGGCCTTCCTGCCCCAAGGAGGTCTGAGCCCTGGTTACCATGGAGACCAGGCCGAGCAACACTCCAGCCTCCCCACTTACATGACACTGGGCCAACGGCAAATGGTCTCAATTGAGGGCGACACATTAACACAAACTACATAACAAAGTGTGATTTTATTCACTTGGAACATAGAATAAATAAATAAATAAAAAATAAAAGTATTAGTAAAAAAGTAATTGTTTATATTGCTTTAATTATGAATATGAGTTATGTTCACACTGTTTTGGTCTCCAACAGAAGTTATGTTGGTAAGATAATAAACACACACACACACACAGAATCTGATAGTGGGACCCCAGGGAGGAGGATGGGGGAGGCTGAGGCCTCTGGAGCGCCATCAATCACTCCACTGTCAGAGAGAGGGAGAGGCAGGGAGGGTTGGGGGGTTACTAAGAGGGAGAAAAAGGGGAAGAGTAAAGAAAAAAAGGGAAGGGGATGAAGGAGAAGGGAAAGAGTGGTGGGAATGAAGGTGAGAGATAGAAGGACAGGAATAAAAAGACTGGAGAGAGGATGTTAGCTGGGGGTGATGACGCTGTGTGTGTATAATGGGTCATTGCAGGGACAATTCAGAGGTCTCCAAACCAGTTCAGTATCCCTCTACAGCTCCGTCCTCCTATATCTCGTGCAGCCTCAGGCCTGGAGCACACACTGGCTCTAATTCATATAATCCATCATATTCCTCTGCTTATAGAGGGGACAGAGCACGGCGCGGTGATGGACCCACCAAGTCCTATACACAGTCCGACAGCAAGACTCTATTCTACAAGGTGAGAGATTTAAAATCCAGTGTACTGTATAGGTGTGTGTGTTTGTGTGTGTGTGTGTGTGTGTGTGTGTGTGTGTGTGTGTGTGTGTGTGTGTGTGTGTGTGTGTGTGTGTGTGTGTGTGTGTGTGTGTGTGTGTGTGTGTGTGTGTGTGTGTGTGTGTGCAGGTGTAGCCCCATGAGGAGTTGGAGGATTATAAACAGTAGGTCTAGCAGTGTGGGGACTACAGAGGTTGAGGTCTTGTATGAGAAGCAGCGGGGGCTAAAACACACTCACACTGTTGGCTGCCATGGGACCTGCGCCATCTCACACACACACAAACACATACCGCCTACACCTTTACAACACCTATTCCTCTCTTGTCCTAATACCTCTCAATCGCTCCTTTTCCTCTGGCCCCTCCGCCCCTCCATCCTTCTCTCACACCATTCCCCTCTCTATATCATCTTGGCAGCCCATAGGGATCCGGGATTGTCTAGACAGACACCGCTCTCTCCCACGGCGCTACCAAGGTTGAAGCTCAAATCTTTTTCTTTTGCTAATCTCATAACCTCTTCTTCTTCTTTTTCGTCTTCTGACACAAGAGCGGAAGGTCTACCAGGAGGGTAGGGTGGCCTTCAACGCCGGCTCGAGGAGCACTGAGGCCATATAGACCAAACTGTTCACTTACTCTGACAAAGCAGGCTGTTGTGTAGCTACTGCCTCTGTATTCTCTAAATTAAAATACATAAAATTGGTGTATTCAGTATGGAAACCATCGTCTATGCGCTCCTTCCCCTCTTTCACCTCAGCCTGTACTTCACCTGCTCTGCTTCTTTTCTTTCAAACCCTCTCATTATCATCCCACTCTGTTCCTGCGACCTTCTCCCTTTTCTTTCTCAGATTCAAACTTTCTCCTCTTCTCTCCTCTCTCTCTCTCTCTCTCTCTCTCTCTCTCTCTCTCTCTCTCTCTCTCTCTCTCTCTCTCTCTCTCTCTCTCTCTCTCTCTCTCTCAGACCTGCTGGTCAGCAGCAGCTGTGACATCACTGGCCACTGTTCTCGGCTCGGATTGGACACTCGGCCACGTTGCCAGGCAACAGCAGTGAAAGGTCTCAGTGTGAGCGTGTGTGTGCGCCGTGCGCCTGTATGTGTGTGTTTATGTCTGTTTATAGATACGTGAGTGAAAGGTGTGTGAGCGATTTTCCTCGCCTTGCCCTTTATCTGTGCATGAAGAATGATCAGAACAGATCTACTTCTGTGCTTTATCTCAGATCAAAGCATGCAGATGATTGGGCTGCCTCGCCACTCTCCTCCACCACAGAAGAAGAGGGATGTGTGTGCAATGCCTTAATGAAAAAGAAAGATGGTACGAGTGTGCGGGCGTGTCAGTGTCTGCACTTGCGTCGAACCAAATAAATGTGTATGTTGGTGTCGAATGCGGGTACGTGTCTGTATGTAGTGTGTGCGTCTAAATGTGCGTGTATGTGTGTGTGTAAGCCCCCGGGAACGGGTGGTTATTGTATCTGACACAGCGGCTCTTTCTCGCGCCTCATATTTCTGGGCCGATCGATTCCTCTGACTCCCGACAAGACAATAATCGCACCTCCCTCTCTCACTCCATCACTACCATTATTACTGACCTCCCCAGGGAACGAACAGGGTGGAGGGAGGCAGAGAGAGAGAGAGGGATGAGGAAGGAAGGAAGGATGAAGGGGGGTGAGGAATGAGAGGGGGACATAGAGTTGACAAAATGAGCCTATGATGATGAAAAAGCAAAAAGGGACAATGTTGAATATGAGAACGTCAGCGGGGTAGAAAGGGAAAGAGAGGGTGAGAGCAGGGGAAGTTGAGATATGGTGATGGAGGGATGAGGTCTGAGGGAGAAAAGACAGCAGGAAAGACAGGGATGTGTCATTTGTGTGAGGCGATGTGTGAGGGAAAGAGAGAATTAGAGAAAGCATAACAACAGGAAAGGACGGGGAAGGAGGCCGGAGCAAAGAATTAAAAAAAAGAAAGAAGAAAAAGGGAAAGAGCGAGCATTATGGATCGCGGCGAGAAAAGAAAAGGAGGACACAAGTGAAGGACTGCAGAGACACGGAGGGCCGAACAGAGGGACAATAACGGAGAGAATTAGTGGAGGAGAGATGAAGGATTCGCGCTATCTTCTTCTAATAAAGGAGAGAATGAGAGACAGGGACCGCGGGAGGGAGATGGAGGGGGGGTTAGTCTGAGGTGAAGGAGGGAGAGA